>NC_041222.1:102611008-102662124 GCF_002837175.3 Physeter macrocephalus | reverse complement strand
GGGATGGGGAGGGGTGGGAGGGAGACGCAAGAGGGAGGGGATATGGGGATATATGTGTATGCATATAGCTGATTCACTTTGTTGTGCAACAGAAACTAACAGGGTATTGTGAAGCAAGTATACTCCAATACGAAGTTCTATTAAAAAATAAAATAAAATAAAAATAAGTTACAGGTGCAAACCTGTATTGGTTCATGCCCCTGGCGTCGTTTACATCCGTGCCATAGCACCCAGATCCTTACTCCTGGAAGTGGTGGTTGTCTCAGCTTAGATATATTGGTGTTTAAGCTGGTGCTTCTGTAAAATCAGAATATGGCATGAAAGCTCGTGTGTGAAATGAGAGTCCAATATAGCTAGAAGCATATGGCTTCCACTGTGAAATATTCTTTCTCTTTTCCCAGGGAGTTTTGGAGAAATGTACAAGAACATATGTCCAGTACTAGGATTCCCTGCCAGATTTTTTCCCTAAATTGTGGTTTGACATTTCAGATCATTAAGTGGACACATCTGTCCGAGTATGTTTTCCTTTTCAAAAAAAAAAAAAAGATCATTTGAAGACAGCTACCCAGCAACAAGGTCAGCATTCTCAGTTTGCCCTGATGCAGTTGGCATTCTCAGCCCTGGAATCAGGCACAAGTCACTCCACAGAGCTGAGTGCAGCCGTCTGTTCATGGCTGTATATCCCCTGGGTGTTGAGCAAAAATAAGGAATTCATTTTCCTGTTTGTTTTTAAGTATATATTGGTGAGTAATTCTTGGTAAATCTGTGGTTTAGGGGAAAGAATCTTAAAGGCTTCGTTTCTAAATCTTGCCTCTGTCACTAGCTGTGACTTTGAGCAAATCATGTGGTCTAGCGGGGCCCCCGCAGGACTATTCAGGTATGATCGTGTATGTACCATACAAGCTAGTAGAACTGCATTTCCCCAGCCTGGGATGCAATGGGATGACCGTCACTAATACGAAAAATACCACTTATTTGGCTCAAAGCCACTGTGCTAGAATTTTAGGTCCCTCAGATTCTTCCCAGCCAGCTCTGGAGTCAGCTGTTGAACACCCTGGGATCGAATCTTCCCAGACTCCTCCACACAGGGGGCTTCCTGTTGCTGCGTACCAGCCAGTGCTCCCCAAACCCTTGGCCCGCGGTCCCTGGTGCCACTCTCGTCCCCACCACAGGGACAGAGTCTCCCCGTGGAGCCACTCTGGCACCTGCCACCTGTGAAGTACCCATCTTCGCGGAGAGCATGCCCTTCACACTTGCTTGGCTTGTCAGTACACTAAATAAGCCAGAGCATCAGTGAGGAGGCAGGGATGGAGCTGTTCTCGAAGCCGTCGTCCAAGGTTCCCGCCCCAGGGTTTTTGTACACGATCCACGGTTGCTGCAGAGGCCAGCAACCATGTAACCTTAGGAAGCCGCTGGCTGTTTGGAGCTGTGAATTCCAACTGCGCTGTGACTGTCTGATGGTCACGGACAGCTGAGCTGTCATGGGTAAGGACTGGACAGCTGTCCCCCACTACTTGTGGGGATGCCGGGAAACTGCCTACCAGAGGAGGCTAGGGGAAATGGAAATAGGACAGATACAAGCTTTTCAGAGAGCCTGGGGCCACAGGAGGCCACCAGCGATCTGGGCAGATAACGGTCCTGCGGCTTGTTCTGTGAAATACATAAAGCAGTGGTTTTTGTAGCTTCCTGCCTTAGGAATCAGCCGTGATGAGCTAGAGAATTTCTGGTCCAAGTCAATCTGCTCTGCTAAGAATTTCCCCTTTTTCTCCAACACATTGGTCACTTGGACATGAAATAAACCTGAGCCCCTCAACTCTCTGCCCCAGAAGAAGAAGTTGAGAGGCAGCTACCCGGTTGGAACCAGGGCACTTGCTTAAAAGCTTGCACACGTGGCCAGCGTGTGGTTTTTAGTTGAGACTGAGCTGATTGGGAGTGTGGACCTGATAGAGATTACAGGTGTGATGAGCTAAAGCCACCCGTCGTCCCTGCCTTCATACCGTTCCGGTTTCTGGCCTCCCAAATGTGGCACCGTACGGAGTGTGCCAGAGCAAGCATGGCAGACGCCGTGCTTCCTCAGTTACTGAGTTTCATCCTGAAAAACTTTTGCATAACCAACCATTAATCCTGTGTTCATTGATTTTGACTTTCAACCCCAATGGAGCACAAGTTAAAGATTTATTATTCTCCTTTTCATTAATATTTAATTCGTTAATGAAGAAAATGTGTGGTATGCTATGATATAGTACAACATTGTGAAGAGGAGTATTCCTAGAAAAATTTTTGAAATCAAATCAACCAATATGTATTGAATATTAACATAATATATGAAAACACTGTTCCAGCTGTGAGCAGAACTTGTGGTGATTAGCTGACCTTTTCATCTTGGAGGAAGAATGGGGTTCTGTTAGTACAGACTTAATTTTGACCTTCAAGGGAAAACTGACTGATAAGAAGGGTTGATAAGAACATTGGGGAAAAATAACTAGACCATCCTAGAGTTTCTAATAATCAAGAAAAGGGATACAAGCTCTTCAAGGCATAGAGGTAGAGTTTTGAGAAAATGATTAAATACAGAATAATTTTTCATGCTTCAATTTTACGTGCCCAGTCAAAAAAAAGAATATATTATCAAGAAGGGAATAGTCTACCTGGGGGTGAGAACAGGGGACCCAAGGAAGAGACGTGGTCATTGTACCCACAGCTGTCCATGGGAGAGGTGGCCTGAGTCTGAATTTAGTCTGTTCAGCAATCCCTATTGTGGAAGAGCATACGTGGAGCTTTCAAAACCAGCGAGATGATCAGATCTCAGGCTCACCAAGCAACCTTCCAACTGTAACCAGTTTTTCATAGTCTGCTGAATTCCATATTATTTATTGATAAAGCTTAAATACATAAAGGCTTTATGTCAAACTAAAGATGTTAAAAAACCTAGCTGGGAAGGGAAAATGGAAGGAAATTGTTAATAGGCATGTCATTTTTGGTTATGAAATCTACTTTTGACCTTTTAAGTTATAGAAAAGTCACTATGAAAATTCGTCATTCCTGTCTTCTGATACAAGCACCTGGCACCACATAGGTGCCATGGAAATATTCTGTAAAAATTACTTTTAAGAAAAACTCTGCAGGATAAACAAGGTCCTACTGTATAGCACAGGGAACCATTGTCAATATCCTGTGATAAACCGTAATGGAAAAGAACGTGAAAAAGAATGTATATAAATATGTATAACTGAATCACTTTGCTGTACACCTGAAACTAACACAACATTGTAAATCAGCTATAAGTATGTGCGGCCACAGAGTTCTGCAGTAACTAGCGCGGAGCACGATGCCCTTGGTGCTGAGGGTTTTTAAGCCCTCTTGGAAAATGAAGTGCCAGAAGGGAGAAACTACTCAAAAGTCTGTGACAGAACCCATCCATTTCAAGGTGGCATCGTGTTTCCGTTGGCCCTCCTTCTTCTTGGAGCTTATTACAGATTTTATGCCAGTAAAGTGAGAGAAATGCTGCAGAATGGGGGTCTGACCTCAACACAGGGTGCTTCTCTCAGCACCGAGTCTCCTGGTCCAGGCTATGCATTGTCATCGGCACTTGCCTGCGCGCTCTCCCGGCGGCCTCCTCTCCCAGCGCAAATGCCCGCCTGCAGTGCACGTCCCCCTCCCGGCTGCTCCCGTGCCCCCAGGGGCTCTCGCCCTTTCTCCTGTAGCCTGGGGGGGGGGCGACAGGAGGGTGACGCGTCCTCGAGGTGTTGGCGGCAGTTTGCCCGGTACCCGCCATCCCTGCCACCCACACTCCTGGCTCCCAGGTGTACTGACCTTGCTCACCTGCTGCCCCGCAGCCTGTGGGCCCCTCCCCACGCCTGCCCCCCTGTGGGCGCTCATCTCCCCTCCGGCTCTCATGGGCATCCTCTGAGCCCGCGGGCCAGGCTCCGCCTTAAGCCGTCCACCCCGTCGTTTCCCTGACGTCGCCTTACTCCTTACGTGGTGGCTCCTGGCAGCCCTGGTTCTTAACTCTGTTGCTGACAGCAGGTGGAAACGTCTACGCTCTCTGGCTCCATCGAGAGCCAAGGAGACTGCACAGAAGAGGTGGGAAGGGACTGCTTAGCTCCCCTGCCCGCATACCCACAACCTCATCTCTACCCCATGCTGCAGCCTCCCCGATGGGCCTCTCCCCTAAAGTTCAGAAAGGGAGGCCGGGCTTGAGCCCCTCCTTCCATCTGCTTTTATTCTAGTCTATCGACTATCTGCTCTGTTTTGGTCTTCCTCCAGATTTTCCCCCTCTCCTGCTAGAAGAGCATCTGTCTCCACCTGCCATACGGACTGACTGATTCTTGACCGTACCTCAAAATAGTTGGACTGCGGGGTGGAGAGTAGACATTACGCAGAGGAGAAAACACATCTAGAGGCATTTCAAAAATACCCTTAGAGCAATTCAATAATATTTATGGAGCAACTGCTCTGTGTTAGATGGTGGTGAGCAAAGCAGATGAGGTTCTTGTCCTTAATGAGCTTACAGCCTTGAGCCTTTTGTAGGAAGGATTCCAGGCAAGGGCGGGTGTAGAGATTTATGCGTAAGGATGATCATTGTCTCCGTGTAGAGCCAACGGAAATGTCCACGAGGAAAAGGTCACATGAATTATGGAACAGCCAGGAGTTCCCTGGTGGCCTAGTGGTTAGGATTCTGGGCTTTCTCTGCCAAGGCCCAGGCTCAGTCCCTGGTTGGGGAACTGAGATCCCGCAAGCCACGTGGTGCAGCCAAAAACATTTATTAATTTAAAAAAATTATGGAGCAGCCATACTTCGCAATGTTGTGCAATAGTTACAAAGAATTAGATAACGGGATAAAGCTATACATACTCGCATGAAAGAAGAATCTATACCTACTCATCTGAATATATCTGTATATATCTACAGACATACATTTATATGTCTGCATGAGCATAAAATGTCTAAACGCAACTAGTAACAATGATTTCCTCTAGGAGGTGAGATTTGTTGGGGAGAGGGAAGGGGGCAGCTTTTACCTTTACTTTATACACTTCTATATTGTTTGGATTTTGTACAACAAAGTGTGTATTGCTTTTGTAATTTTTTTCAATTTTATTTAAAACAATTTTTTATGCAAATTTTAAAGGTAACTTCATCTGTGGTAATTACAAAATATTGGCTATATTGCCCATGTTGTACAATACACCCTTGAGCCTATTTGTCTTATACCCAACAATTTGTACCTCCCTGCCCCCAATATTGCCCCTCACCTGTACTGGTACCCACTAGTTTGTTCTCTATATCTGAGTCTTCTTCTTTTTGTTATATACACAGTTTGTTGTATTTTGTGGATTCCACATATAAGTCATATCATATGGTATTTGTCTTTCTCTGACTTATTTCACTTAGCATAATGCCTTCCAAGTCCATTCATGTTGCTGCAAATGGCAAAATTTCATTCTTTTTTATGGCTCAGTAGTATTCCATTGTATGTATGTATGTAAGTATGTATATGTGTGTGTGTTTGTGTGTGTGTATATATATATATTGCTTCTTCTTTAATCATTCACCTGTTGATGGACACTTAGGTTTCTTCCATATGTTAGCAATTGTAAGTAATGCTGCTATGAACATGGGGTGCGTGTATCTTTTCAAATTAGTGTTTTTGTTTTTTTCAGGTATATACCCAGGAGTGGAATTGCTGGGTTGTATGGTAGTTCTATTTTCAGTTTTTTGAGAAATCTCCATACTGTTTTCCACAGTGGCTGCACCAATTTACATTCCCGCCGACAGGGTACAGGGGTTCCCTTTTCTCCACATCCTCGCCAACATTTGTTATTTATGTTCTTTTTGATGATAGCCATCCTGACAGGTGTGAGGTAATATCTCACCATGGTTTTGATTTGCATTTCCCTCATGATTAGTGATGTTGAGCATCTTTTCATGTGCCTGTTGGCCATCTGCATTTCCTCTTTGGAAGAATGTCTCTGTTCAGTTCTTCTGCCCATTTTTTAATTGGGTTGTTTGTTTTTCTTGATGTTGAGTTATATGAACTGTTTATATATGTTGGATATTAACCCCTTATGAGTCATATCATTTGCAAACATTTTCTCTCATTCAGTAGGTTGTCTTTTCATTTTGTCAATGGTTTCCTTTGCTGTGCAAAAGCTTTTAAGTTTAATTAGGTCTCATTTGTTTCTTTTTGCTTTTATTTCCCTTACTTTAAGAGATGGACTCGAAAAAAAATATTGCTTTTGTTTGGTAATTTTTAAGACAAAGAAAATAGGAAAAATATATACCAAGAGTTGTCGTTACTGGCACATAACCTAGTTTACATCTTTGGAGTTATTTCCAAACCGTACAGAGGTGAGGGAAGATGGAGAAATTGGGAACACACTCTCTTCCAGCTCTTGTCCCCTTGTCCTGTAGGAATGCAAGGTAGCACATCCAGACCTTCCTTCCGATGGACCGTCTGCCCAAGCAGTCCCTGGGACAGGAAGGGGTCCCCTGTGGGCCCCTCTCGTCTTCACTTTCCCCCTTCCCCCCCACCTTCATTCCCTCTGTTTCCAACTCCTTGCAGTTTCCCATTCAAAGTCCTCATCTGGCTCATTTCCCCAAGCTGTCATCTTTTTCTTTTTTTTTTTTTTTTTTTTTTTTTTTTTGTGGTATGCGGGCCTCCCTCTGCTGTGGCCTCTCCCGTTGCGGAGCACAGGCTCCGGACGCGCAGGCTCAGCGGCCACGGCTCACGGGCCCAGCCGCTCCGCGGCATGTGGGATCCTCCCGGACCGGGGCGCGAACCCGGTTCCCCTGCATCGGCAGGCAGACGCACAACCACTGCGCCACCAGGGAAGCCCTCCAAGCTGTCATCTTTTGCCTTAGAAATCAGCAAGTTCCAAATCTCCTTCCATGACTTAAATATTTTCACCAATTCTGGTGTCTGTTGTAAATCAAAATCTGTGCCTTTCCCATCCAGTTCTGCTTCTTTAGGCCCAGTGGTTAGACTCAGGGAAGAAAATTATTGCCTGAATCTCCATCAGAGCGTTTGCTTGTTTTTGCAGTTGCGGGGAGGGAGATCATTTGTCCCTACCCTTTCAAAATTAGACATACCTGCCCAGGTTAGTTTCTCTCCAGAAACACTCATCACATCTTCTTTCAAAATCTGCATCCCTCCATTACTGTATTTTTTAACTTGGTACTCTGAAAGAGCATGTGGCCCCTCCCAACCTTGAAAAGCCCTCTTTGTTGCTGAAGGCTACCATGCCCCCACCCCCTTCCCCATTCCTGGGGTATCTCCAGGCCACAAAGGGCAGGGAAGAGGGGGAGGGGACAGAGCTCCCATCACATAATAATAAGCTCGATGTGTGCCTTGTATTGACATTATATTCAATGTCAGTATCAGTTCTTAGACCTTAGATCAATTCTTAGCCATTCATAGATAGGTATAGCTAGTATTTTTTCTTTTTCTTTCATTTTACTTTTAACAAGATTTCTTAGAAACCCAAGATAGCCTAGGTTTATGTCCTGGCTTCATTACTTTCTAGCTGAGTGATCTTAGGCAGTCATTTATCCCTGACCTCAGTCTCCTCCTCTGTAAAATGGGGACATTAATAGTACTAACCTCATAGTGATGTTGGGAGGTTAGATAAGTTAATAAAAGTAAAGCACAGAGAATAGTGCCTGACACATAATAAGTATATGCTGGTATTTGCAGTTATACTGCAAATGCCCTTTTTCGTAACTTTTCCTCTTCAGTTTTTTTCATATTTTAATTCTGTCTTCCAAAGATATAGATCTTCCGTCTATTCATTTTTTATCTGAATCACATGCACACAATTCATTGTGTGCTTTTATCTTTTCCTCCCCACTTCTTTGGTGTCAGTACTTTTAAAATCATCCTTCTGGCCTCACCCTCACCTCATGGCTCCAGGATGCCTTCCTGCCCACCTGTCTTGAGGTTGAATGAGGGCCACCTGTCAAAGCACCATGGTTTCCCCACTGTCACACGCAGAGAAAGTGCAGACATTTGCTCCGTGTCTCGCGGTGGGCTTCATAAGGGCAGAGACTATGTCTGCTCCTTGATGCTGAGCTAGTGTCTAGCTCAGAACGTAGCAGGTACTTACTGCTCCTTTAACAAGAAAATGCAGATGTAAGAAATAAGATTTAATGGATTCCAGACTCAGTCTGTATTTCTATAAAAACCACCTCTAAGAACACAGACAACTGAGAACTACGTTGAAAGGGAAGTAAACACCCGGAGAAAACATTGTTTGCATCTCTGTTGGGCCAGGTCCTATTTTAGATAATGGTGGTATAGGTTATCAAGCTGATAATGTTAATTGCTGCATTTATGGTTTTAAATTTAATCTTGGGAACAAGCTCTTTTACTCCTCCATGAAAAGCTTTGGGATTAAAAAAAATCTTTCCCTTCCACTTACCAAGGAGAAGGTAATAGGCACCAGATGCTAGTTCTGAAAGCTAACTCCTGCAGAAATAACATGGGTCTCAGATTGTTCTCATTCATCTGTCGTGTTCTTACTGTCTTGTTCTTCTCCCGTAACCAAACAGAAGAAAGTGGGTGTGTGTGTGTACATACACACATACATGTGTATACACATATGCTTGTATATGCGTAATATACACACAACTGTACCTCGTTATTGGGAGATAGGTTCCAGGACCCCTTTGGATACCAGAATCCATCCGTGGATACTCAAGTCCCTTATATAAAATGGCATGGTATTTACATATAACCTATACACACCACCCTCCTGTATACTTTCAACCGATTATTTATAATACCTAATACAAGGTAAGCACTATGTAAATAGTTGCCACGGAAGATTCAAATTTTGCTTTTTGGAACTTTCTGGAATTTTTTTCCAATATTTTTGAGCCACAGTTGGTTGAATCTTAAGATGCAGAACCAGCAGATATGGAGGGCCGACCGTGTGGTGGGGAGGGGGGTTCTTGGGTTCTTTCCAACTAGAAAACGGTTTCTGGCAACTTTATTCCTGCTACGGTTATTTGAAGTAATTTTGCGTAAAACAGCTAAAGACCCTTTAGTCAATCTAATAACTCTAAACACTATTAGAACTTGGTTTATTCATCCAACAGTTAATTTTGGAATGTCTCTCGTATGCTGCACTTCAGCCCATTTCATGTTTTTCTGAATGTTTTAGCCATATTAGAACAGGACAGCTTTCAAACACAGTTATACAGTGGTTTATTCACAGCAAGTGAAATAAATCCCTTGCTCAAGTTTTCAAGCAGAAAATAAACTGAGGTTGAAGTCATGGAAAAGAAACCTTAATACCATCCCCAGCTGAGAAGCATAAATTCACAAATTAGTTCTCTTTGTCACAATAAGTGCTGGTTGGTGAAGAAGTAGCTTGAATATGAGTAACTTCATCTCATACCAGCTTCTCTCTTCTACCTTGGGTTTCTGTTAAAATATAAAATGTATTTCATTCACTTACCTTAGTTAAGTCAATAATATTTAATCCAATCAGAAGACATAGTCATAGTACGTTTGGAACCAAACATTGCAGATTACCTCTGAATAAATATGATGAAATGTTCCTTTTGTAGATGCAAGTATTGGCATTATGATGAAAACCTGCTCACGGCCAGCATTGTCATCGTCTTCCATAACGAAGGGTGGTCCACCCTCATGAGAACAGTTCACAGCGTAATTAAAAGGACTCCAAGGAAATACTTAGCAGAAATCGTGTTAATTGACGATTTCAGTAACAAAGGTAATGGCTATGGAATCGACATTTTGTCTATAAAATAATTATTAGCAATTGCAAAAAGGTGATCTCAAAATAGTCTTCAGAAATTAATAATTAGTATCTATTGATAGCATCTATTATCAACAAGTTGGCACTATGCTAAACATTGTATGTGACTTACTTTGTTCTGACAGTAAGGCTTGTGATACATGTTGTTCATCTTCATTTTGCACTTGAGGCTCAGAGATGTTAAGTAACTTGCCAGCGGTGACAGAGATAGTAATTAACAGCTGCATCCAAATCTATAGGCTCATTAAGTCTGTGTATTTAACCAAGGTCTTATACTATACCAATTCTTTGGGCATTGGGTTTTATAAAAATTTAATCGTAGAGGTAATTTATTGAATGACTGAAAAAATGCAATGGCATGTATATTGTAATGCCACCCAAAGCTCCATCCAAATCTATATACTGAAACCTATATACCTGTTTAATAGCTTGTATTTTGCATTTCCGTGTATTTTGAATTTGACCAGAAACCATGGGCTATTTTTATTTATAAAAGAAAGTACCTACTAAAGCTTATTTTGTTCTAGATTTGATTTAGGATATTGAATACAAGGAAATTGTGTTTTATTTTTTTACTCTCTTTATGGAGCAAGCTCTAACACATTTAGGGAGACATCGGTTAGTCTTGGTTCAACTTGGCTAGAGAGAGATGGAGCAGTGATTTTCCAGATAAGTGGGGTTTTTTAAGTTAAAATTTTTTTCTTCAAATAGATCCATTGTTGTAAGCTGAATATATCTTCTTATTGACATAAATATCAAAAGATAGATAATGCTATAGCTCAGACCCCAAAGCAGCATGTAATTATGCTGCTAAAACCCAAGTCTGGGCAGTTATTTATTCTTCTTTGCTCGTCATAAAACTGAGTTGAAACCTTTGAAAACTGACCAAAGAGCACAGACAACTCAATAACAACAGGATATCTGCTTTTTGGCAAATGAGTTTTGCAGAGAGTTTTTGTGTATAAGTAGTGATACCACTAGATATAATGTTAGAAAAGAAGTCAGAACATGGGCAGCATGAAAATACCATTCAAAATGGCTTTATAAAAGCTTTCTCCAAACTTAATTTAGAACTCTTGCAGTCTGGATAAACCTCTGCTGTTTTTGCAAGGACACAACCAGAATCTTGATCTTGTATACATATATTAGCATGGAGAGAAACAGAAATATGACCTACCACTTTCTTCAACTAATCATTTTTAATTACAGCAGGGAATGTATAACTTTAAATTTTCAGTCATCAAATGCCTTTAGCTTAGACATCTTGGTTGCAATTTTCTACAATGGGATCATTTTCCTTAAGAATACTATCCCTGTCTCAAATAAATATTTGAAAATATGTTTTTAAGTGATATTGTTGGTGCCAACAATGTTTTAGATTTAGCAAAACTTAAGTCTACAAAAACAACTTGGAGAAATCCCGCGTGTATGATTGTACTGATTTTAAGAACCACTATGTTATTAATACAAGTTAAAAAGCTCAGAATAGTCTTCAAAAAAAAAAAAAAAAAGTGAAGATACACCAAAAGGTGTTTCCCATTCTAAAATCTTGCTTTCTTGCTTGGCCCGAGGAAAGAACAAAATTGGGGGCTTAAGTGTTTTGTCCAGTTTACTTTAATTTTTTTGTGATCAGCGCTTCTATTGTTACAAATCTCTAACAGCCTCTTGTAACACATTTTAAAAGCAATTACATATAGGGTCTGCTTAGCTTACAGCGTGGGGACGGTCATTGACTGGGGCTACTCTTGGACAGAAGTACAGAAGGTCTTTACTCTTCCCAATTTCAAAACACCCTTGAACATCTGTCAGTCCTATCCTCAGTAGAACTATAGAGCATTTGGTAAATCTGACTTAAGTGAAAACTTGGATTGTTTTCTTTCCCCAATATATTCAGTAATTAAAACTCTAAGTTATAATTTTTCTTTTAAAGACAAAATACTTAACTAATTTATATAAAACCTCACAAAAGAGTTGGCTGCTCAGAACCCTCGGGTTTCTGGAAGTTACAATGTCCTCAAAACGTAAGGGTCTGGGGCCTTTGAACAGAGAACACTCCTCTCCACCTGTGCACTGGGCAAGGGGCTACACGGACCACGTGTCCTCCTCGCAGCACTCAGGGAAGGAAGCTGCGGGAGCACTTCCGCTCACAAGTGCACATCATTTCCGCCTGCTTCTCATTGGCCACAGCAAGTCAGGTGGCCCAGCGTGCAGTCCGGGCTGGGGCTGGGGAGGATTGATCGTTCCCCAGCAGGGGCCGTGCTATTTCGGAGCACTCATCTGTCCACTGTAGTTGAGACCCAAGGGCAGCCAGGGTCATCGTAACTAGAATCTAAATTCAAAGAGCACACCATCAACTCGTTTCTGGCCGTAACAATTTATTTTAGATATATTTAGATCACATATCCAAAAAAGTACCTAATGCAAGTCAGAAGGGGCTTTAGAAAAAAAAAACTTAGGACTGTACAGAACTAAAAAAAAATAGGAAGGTAAGAGCTTTTTTAAAAAAAAACAACAGCAACAAAAAAACCTTATATTGAAGGGAAAATTACCAAGACTTTCTGGGGAAACATTGTAATTCAGCATGAGAATTTTATTTATAATTCTCATTAAAACTGGACACCAAAGTATAGAATGGAAAATTTTTTCTTCTCAGTTTTGAATACACATGTGTGGGTATCTTGCTAATTATAAGCTCCTTAAAAATGAGTAAAGTATTAAGTGTACAGCCTGATTTGCCCATTTAACCACTGGCTCATCACTAAATACAGCTGTTTTGGGGTTTGTTTTTGTATTCATGGGCCAAAATTTTAAACAACTTAAAAATAATTTTTGTGTCTTCAAGAAACATCTTTAAGGATCCAGGAATTAGTTGTGGCTGTGATGAGTCAGTTTCATTGGCTCAGAGTGATACAAACAAAAACTGTTCTCTTGCAACTAGGAAGCCAAGATGGAAAGTTTGGCAAATGTATCTTATTTTTATAACACAAAATTTTCTCTACCAAACTGCAAACATATATATGTGTGTGTGTGTGTGTGTGTGTGTGTGTGTGTGTGTGTGTGTGTGTATATATACATATATACACATGCATATGTGTGGAAATTATATATGTATTTATTATATAAATACGTAAAGATTTATTTATAAATCTATACATACACACATATATACAGACACTTGATGCTTAAAATACAGAGAAAATGGGATCTTTTATTGTTACTTGCCAACTGGGTGGGAACTGTATTCATCACCACACCAAGACTACTCCCTTCATCACTGATTGTAGTAGAAAGATGGCTCAGAAACAAATATTAACCTATACCCTGTGTGGATCCCAAAGGCCATGTAATGTTATTTATAGGCAGTACATCTTCAGAAATCCTGAACCACTGCTTCTTCCAAAAGCAAAAAAACTATTGTGCCTGAAAGCTTCTAGATATGATATTAACATTTGATTTTTTTTTCAGTTTTCATGTCAGTTGGCATAGTCATCATTTATTTAATGTTTAGAGAGAGGTTTGATAATTCTCAGGCTAGCTAGTCCACTGTAGGTATATTAAGCTCAAAATTTAACTCGAGTGATACACTTCACCTTACTTCCCTATACATTTAACATTCAATATGGTCTGTGTAAAATTACTGAGTACTCAAAGGACCTGTCGCCTATCCTCATCTCTTGAGAAAAATAATAGTTTAAGTGGGGACTTCCCTGGTGGTGCATGGTTAAGAATCCGCCTGCCAGTGCAGGGGACATGGGTTCAAGCCCTGGTCCGGGAAGATCCCACATGCCGCGGGGCAACTAAGCCCGTGCACCACAACTACTGAGCCTGCGCTCCAGAGCCCACGAACCACAACTGCCGAGCCCGCGCACCACAACTACTGAGGCCCTCGCGCCTAGAGCCTGTGCTCCGCAACAAGAGAAGCCACCGCAATGAGAAGCCCGCGCACCACAATGAAGAGTAGCCCCCGCTCAACACAACTAGAGGAAGCCCGTGCACAGCAAAGAAGACCCAACACAGCCAAAAATAAATTAGTTAATTTAAAAAAATAGTTTAAGTGGTTTATTAGCCATAAATATAATTTACAATGTTGAATGAATTTTTTATTCATAGAACACTTAAAAGAAAAACTGGATGACTATATTAAGCTGTGGAATGGCCTAGTCAAGGTATTTCGAAATGAGAGAAGAGAAGGTTTAATTCAGGCACGAAGTATCGGTGCCCAGAAGGCTAAACTTGGACAGGTAGGACACATTTGATATCTATTATGTCAACATTTTGGATTTGGTAACTAAAAGTTCATCTACATTTTTCAGTACCCATTTAATTTTTAATTTTTTAAAATTGAAAATGCTACCTTAAACAGATAACTTGTATATCAAGATTGACTCTAATGCCAGTTTATATTAGCATCTAATTTTAATTTGTACGTGATCTATGTCATGCTGTATATGAATTTTCTTTCACCCTGCCTCTTTTTTTTTTTTTTTTTTTTTTTCAGGTTTTGATATACCTCGATGCCCACTGTGAGGTGGCAGTTAACTGGTATGCACCACTCGTAGCTCCCATATCTAAGGACAGGTAACATTACCTTGCTTTTTTTCTTTCCTGGTTGAAAAGTAAGCCTCATCCTAGGACAAATAATGGTCCCATTCTTCTGATTCCAGTTCCATTCAGTGCATCAAGTTGTACGTTGAGTATTATTTTCTAGCTAGTTGTTTCGCCGGGGTGGATCTAGGTGGCTACTTGGGGCTGGTTCACATGCGGGCAGTCAGACATTTGGGATGAGCCTAGGGCATCTCGCTCAGAATCTTCTCCCTCTGGCTACAGAAGCTTTGCTCGAAGAGTAATATTAATTGTTCCCGCACGCTCTGGTAACATTCTAAAGGCTTGAAGGAGCATGCTTCGGAGTTCTGCCTATGGGTTGTTTTATGCCCTTTGAAGTGATTATTTTACACAGCAAGGGCCGGCTCTTACCCGTGGCAAGACCTTGGGTTCCCATAGGACCTTTCAAGTGCAGAAGTAGACAACCGTCCTATGGAAATGTGGTGCTCAGCAGTTTCCAGGAGGTCTGAAACAGTAGGTGGGCAGCACTAGTTTTCTGGTTCCCAAAGCCTTCCTTGCTTTTAGTCCAGAATCCTGACTATTTCAGACTCTAGAAGAAATAAGACATGTCCCTGCGGCAATGGCCCGAGTCAGAGGAAGAACTTTTGGAGGGTTTTATCATCAGAGCACCTATCAGACACGATTTCCACGTGCTGTCTGATTTAATCCTCAGAGCAACCCCGCAAGGTAGATATTATTACCTCCTTTGTACCAAAGAGGATGCTGAGGCTAAGAGAAATTAATTAGCTTGCCCCACATCAGACAGCTTATAAACTACCCAACTGAGATCTCTCTGGGACGCCTTCCACCGCATACGTAGAAATCCGAGAATCATAAGGAGAGATAACCAGCCTTCACCTCTCCTGGTGAAAGCTGGCAGTCCTCGGGGTGGTGAGGGAGCTCATACCACAGGGACCCTCCACTCGCCCACGGGAGTCCACTGTCTGGAGGGAATAAAGTACCTCTCCCCTGTTTCGAAATTCTGCGCCCCATTGAATTTCCCCTTCTCATTGGTTTCTAAACATCTAAAAAGCACCTTAACATGGCTGTAAAAAACTTTTAATCTCCATTTTAGGATATGCATTTTAAAATTCCTTCTGATAAAATGAACGTTGGAACAAGCAGGTTACCGATTATCTTTGTAGAGCTGGTTGGTCATACAGTTCTAGCATTTTCATGAAGCCCACATAAAACCTATAATATTTTTTTGCTCCAAATTCTCAGGCCACTATTTATGTTCTTCAGCAGGTTTTGAGGGATTTTTTTCCTTGTTTTTTTAAAAAGTGGGAATACAATACAGTACTTTTTTTTTTTTTGCAATAAAAGAAAAGTTGTTTTTTCCCAATAAAAGAAGTAGGAAAAGAAGATCAAGTAAATGTACAGAAACAGATTTTCCTAGTCACTGCTTCCAAAGAAGTAGAAAGCAGCAAAGCGTTGGGAGCACTGCTGAGCGTGTCGCAGGTATTATCTTTCTACACACACGCTCATTTTTAATGGAGGGGTAAGGAGGGAAAATAACAGGCAGGGAAATCTGGTAAATAATGGGAAGTTACCAAGAGAGTGTTGCCTGTAGGACCACAGTGAAAATGAGGAAATCCTATTACGTTCAGGTTCATGGCTCTTTGTCCGTGACATGTGTCTGTGAGCCCAGGGACATCTCCTCTCTCCTTCCCTTAAGAAAACAGCCTCCTTAACTTTTCAAAGCATTCATTCACTTCCCATTAGATATGAAAATCCCCTAGTGGGGGAGAAAAAAAGGCAAACCCACAGTAACAAGAGATCATCTAGTTAGGCATGCTCAACTCGTCAGTTTTGGGTTCTTAAACGCTTTTTCATTTTCTGTAAATGTTTCAGAACCACATGCACTGTGCCTCTGATAGATTACATAGATGGGAATGATTATTCCATTGAGCCACAGCAAGGTGGGGATGAAGATGGTTTTGCCAGAGGGGCCTGGGACTGGAGTTTGCTATGGAAGCGTATTCCTCTAAGCCACAAGGAAAAGGCCAAAAGAAAACATAAAACTGAACCTTATCGGTAAAGATTACTACTTCCTTTTCTTACGTGGAACGTTTACCTAAGTACTTTTCTTTTTTTCCTTCCCCATGTACTCGTGTAAACATGTGGGTCCCTACACGCCCTTGCATTTCATCTTCGCTGCCATCATCAACACAATACAGAACCACTTGCACTGTGCCGATTATAGATGTCATAAATGGCAACACTTATGAAATTGTACCCCAAGGGGGTGGTGACGAAGATGGGTATGCCCGAGGAGCATGGGATTGGAGTATGCTCTGGAAACGGGTGCCTCTGACCCCTCAAGAGAAGAGAATGAGAAAGACAAAAACTGAACCATATCGGTAATCACTAAATCACTTACCTGTTTCTCTTTTCTCCAGTTGCTGCTATAACCTATTAACCTCTTGCCAAGCTTAAAAAAAAAAAAAAAAAAAAAAAAGAAACTTGTTATTAAAACTGTAGATGCTGTCTCAGATTCTGAAAGGGTTTCTTTCTTTGTGCTGTTTCAGAGGTTTAAACTCACACTTGCTTCTTTGTGTTTGCTTTTTCCTTAAAAGCAAGCTCCGTTTAGGGGTGAGCATGTTTTATGGCATTAGTTCCAAATACAGGTGAGAAAAAGAAAATCTTTGCCATCATGTCCCAGGAGACTAGACATGCAATTTCGTTCTTTTGATAATTATGTCATTCTGTAAGTTTAAAATGCTCACATTGCTTACGATCCAAGTTTTATATCCACTTTGATGCCTTGAGGGTAGTGTTGACAATGAAAGACAGTGACGAGAGTTTTTTTTTTTTTCTTCCTTTTGTTTTATATGCTAACTCTTAAATACTAATTTCATCCCAGTTAAATCTGATGAAAAAAAATACATGACTTTGGGAAATGTTACATAGAATCCTTTATTACTTCATTTTCAGAAGAGCACTTGATTAAAAGGAAACTTCATTCCAAAATCTTCCTTTTTCTCCCTTCTTGTGGCTCTTCAAATAGAACAACTTGTGCTACTCTCTCTTTGGTCTTTTCACTGGAACATTTTACCATCTTTCAAAAGAGTGGCCCCAGATGAAATGTTTGCGTAAATGTTAGTGTAGGCTTCTAAATGTGTCTGATTTTATTTTTCTGATCTTATGGTTCTGCTTTTGGTCTCTCTCTTACTGTTACGCTACTGATGATGTTCAAACTCAATTTGGGGAAGGTGTCTCCAACGTCATGCAAAAAGCTGGTGGGATTTGGGCATGTCATGATACCAGGATACTGAAATGGCAAACATAAGGAAATTATACAACTTTCAGCTTTATTTGACATTTTCCAAATTTCTCTTTGAAGTTCTTCTTCAAAAATTGTCCAGGAATCTACTGCTTACCCACTTACCCTGACTCACAAATAATTCTGGGAGAAAAAACATAAGGGGTAATAACTACAGTTCTATTTCTACCAATCCCATGGGCTAGTAAAGAAAAATTTTTTAATGTGGTAGAAAAATGTAAGGAAGGTTTCTCTTTAAGTTACTCACTGGTTTTCATGTTAAGATACGTTTTCAAATATGTACTGAGATAAGTGGGAATATATTTAAAGATCAAAAAGGCATAGTTATAATACAATAATGTTAAATGACAGTTAAATTTGGCATGGACGTATAACTGAAAACGCAATAAGGCTGTTTCTCCTTTAAGAAGAAAAGCCTTATGAAAGAATGACTTCCCCTGATGTGACTTCCCTTTAATATTGAAAATATTTCTTCATTATCTTTTTAATTAATATATTTATTTTTGGCTCTGCTGGGTCTTCGTTCCTGCGCGTGGGCTTTCTCTAGTTGCGGCGAGCGGGGGCTACTCCTCGTTGCGGTGTGCAGACTTCTCATTGTGGTGGCTTCTCGTTGCGGAGCACGGGCTCTAGGCGCGTGGGCTCAGTAGTTGTAGCACGTGGGCTCAGCAGTTGTGGCACGAGGGCTTCAGTCGTTGTGGCACGTGGGCTCAGTAGTTGTGGCTCGCGGGCTCTAGAGTGCAGGCTCAGTAGTTGTGGCACACGGGCTTAGTTGCTCCACGGCATGTGGGATCTTCCTGGACCAGGGCTCGAACCCGTGTCCCCTGCATTGGCAGGTGGATTCTCAACCACTGTGCCACCAGGGAAGCCCCTTGCTTCATTATTTATTTAATATTTAATGAATGCTTACTATGTGCCAGGCGCTATTTTCTGGGGATACATTTTAAAGAGATGTGTTCCCTCGTGGCACTTAACAGGTAGTGGGTGAGACAGAAATTAAACAGTTAACTGCACGAATAACTAGAGCAGCAAGTGTGACGAGTGGTGAGAAGCAAAGCTCACAGAAAGTGTCTCGAAAGTGACGCTGAGGCCGAGCCCTGAGGGTTGAGGAGTCGGCCCTGTGGAGGAGGAGGGAGGACCGTTCAGGAGACTGGGGCATAGCCGGGGCCCTGGGACAGGAGGGGGTCGGGCGGAGCACGGAGGCATTGCCTGCTGCCTGCTGGGGCTTGGATGGGGCAGAAGAGAGCGGAGGACACAGTCGGGGCCCCTGTGCCTGGTCTAGGATGGCAGCAGTGACGCTGGGAAGAAGTGGGTTCAAGATGTGTGTTGATGGTAGAATCAGTAGGAATTGGTGATAGGCTGAATATCAGGTGTGCTGACAAAGAGACTCTAATGGAGGGATCTACCTAAGAGTCGAATGCAGTGATAATTCATTGTTCCCAGGGGAGGGGGAACAGGGTGAAAATTATTCCTAACGGTGGGAGTGGCTTGCCCTAAAAAGCTATCAAGTCTTCTTTTCTCTAGTCCCTAAAAAAGAACCCAATTCTGGGCTTCTCTGGTGGCGCAGTGGTTGAGAGTCCGCCTGCCGTTGCAGGGGACGCGGGTTCGTGCCCCGGTCTGGGAGGATCCCACATGCCGCGGAGCGGCTGGGCCCGTGAGCCGTGGCCGCTGAGCCTGTGCGTCCGGAGCCTGTGCTCCGCAACGGGAGAGGCCACAGCAGTGAGAGGCCCGCGTACCGGGGAAAAAAAAAAAAAAAAAAAAAAAGTGGCAAAAGAACCCAATTCAAGGTCCCACTCAAGAAGAACCACAGATCACCCTTTGGCAGCCCTGCCTCCTGACACAGTAAATAGCTGTGTCTAATGCTCCTGTGTCATTTCTATATTTGTCATTTCTATATATGTGCTATATTTGCAAACTCTGAATGAACCGTGGCTGTTCTACCGTGATTTACACCCTTATTTGGCAAACCACTGAGCTATAAAATTAAAAAATGAGAGACTACTTGCATGGTGTATGGTTTCACTCATCCCAGAATGACTCATAAATCATTTCAGGAACATTTAGCAGACCACGGCTGTATGGCTCAGTATTTTTAGGAGTGAAAGAGAAAGTTCTATTTTAACTAACTCTCAAGGCTTAATTTTTAAATAAACAAAGGAACCAAGGCGCCCTCTAATGGCGAAATGATGTAATGCTCTAATTTGTAACGAACTATAACAGGATTTCAGTTAGAAATTGTAGTAAATTCATAAGGAATTATGAACAGATTGTTTCATGAAGGCTTTATAATTTCTTAATGTTTGGCCATCAGTTTTGTCTCTTCTATGCACTACTTACACTGTACTCCATAAAGGCTTGTTACCTGTTGTTGAAGGGGTATTGGGGGGTTTGTCTTTAAAAGTTATTTCAGCGTTTCTTTTTCTTAGGTCCCCAGCCATGGCTGGAGGATTATTCGCCATTGAACGAGACTTCTTCTTTGAGCTGGGTCTCTACGATCCAGGCCTCCAGATTTGGGGTGGTGAAAACTTTGAGATCTCATACAAGGTAACATTTCATTGAAACAAATGCGGTTTTCTAAGCAGTTATGGATTCTTGTGACTTTCAGATAAGGCTGGTGTTCTTTGGGAAAAAAAGAAGAACAAAAGACCTGTTTAATGCATTTCCCTAAATTATAAGGAAAGACTAACAAGGATATTTGCCTTGGGGGAAAAATAAGGCAAAAATGCAAGCTCCAAACTTACTGCATACGTACATGGCTCAGCTAAAGACGGAAGCCAGCGAGCTTCGGAAGTAAAAATACCTCCTCTCCTTCCCCTCGCACCCCACCCCCAAAGGCTTTCTGTACCTCGGAGCCTTTCGGGATAGGAGCCCTTGCGGAAATCGGCAGGTGTGGGGTTCCATTTGACCATCCACTGCTGAGGCTCCCCTTTATCACCGCAGGACAGGGTGCTTCAGGACAGAGGTAGATCCCAACAGGGATCGTCGACCTGGAGCCGCCCTCCTGCAGTACCCACCCGCCCGTGCCCCCCACCACTTCCCCAGAAAAAGAAGTATTTTCCAGTTTGAGTTGAACACATAGGCGTTACCTCTTGTCTTCAATGTCCGGTGCTCAGCACTGTGAGGGACGGAAGAGGAGGAGCTCGGTCCTCGCTGGCAAGGAACTTGCAGCCGATGAGAGATGAGAATTATACTTAAATTCGTAGTACGGTCAGAAGGTAGGCCGACATTCAGGTGGTGTGATTCAGAGGCAGCATCACGCTGGAGGAAGTTTTGGAGGCAGAACGAGGAAGACGGGCCGAGCTAAGGGGGAGTAGAACGGGGAAAGGCTCAGGGCGGGCACGGGGGCCCACCGTCGGGCAGGAGCTGACAGCGTGAATCCGACGGGCGTCCAGGAAGATGGCGCGGTTAGGGGCGCCAGGTCCACAGTGAGGAGAGCCTCCAGCGCTGAGCTGAGAGACTGTTGCTTAGTCTGACAGGCAGTGGAGACCCATCGGAGAGACTGAGCCGGGGAGAGCAGGACCCAGAGCTGCCCTTCAGCCAGACCTAATCGCCTGCTGTAAATAAGGGAGCCTGAGTAGAGGCAAGCGGAGGCGAAGGACGGCCGGTTAGGCGGTTATGGTAACAGTCCCCCAGGTGGGAGGAGGCGTGTCAGCGCTGGGAGAGATGAAGAGCGTTAGGGCGCAGGAGTCTGCGTGGCTCTGCAGGGGCTCAGCATGGGCCCCTGGGTGCCCTGTGCGCCTGCGGTCCCCAGCGGCCTCTTTGTTAGTATGTGAGCTTGAGAAACAAGAAGTTACCGCAGGATCTGTTTAGCTGGTGAATTCCCAGTAGACCCTGTGTCTAATTTAGATTTTAGGTTTACGTTTACAGGACAGATTGGGCGTTTGAGACAGCTGCCACGTGTGTCTTTCCTGACAGATCTGGCAGTGCGGTGGCAAGTTACTGTTTGTCCCTTGTTCCCGTGTCGGGCACATCTACCGTCTTGAGGGCTGGCAGGGGAACCCTCCGCCCGTCTATGTCGGGTCTTCTCCTACCCTAAAGGTGAGTCTTTCAGTTAAAAGTGGGGAGGCTAGGGAGCTAACACGTATGTGCCACGTGGCCACGTAATGTCAGCTCGCTGGCCAGGCGACATCTTTTTTTTTTTTTTTTTTTTTTTGGCGGTACGCGGGCCTCCCACTGTTGTGGCCTCTCCCGCTTTGGAGCACAGGCTCCGGACGCGCAGGCTCAGCGGCCACGGCTCACGGGCCCAGCCGCTCCGCGGCACGTGGGATCCTCCCGGACCGGGGCGCGAACCCGGTTCCCCTGCATCGGCAGGCGGACTCCCAACCACCGCGCCACCAGGGAAGCCCCAGGCGACATCTTTGAAGCAGTCACACTGGTTCTGACTTCTCACTTAGACTAGACTTATTCATGAAACTTCTTACTGTTTTCTAGGATTATTCCTTGTATCCCACTGATTAGAATTCCATTATTGAATGGTATTGAATGTTCTCCGTCAAGATATCTCAGATTTTAGAACTCCACTCAATATTCTGTAATGGCCTATATGGGAAAAGAATCTAAAAGAGTGGAAATATATGTATAACTGATTCACTTTGCTGTACACCTGAAAGTAGCACAACATTGTAAATCAACTGTACTTCAGTAAAAATTTTTTTTAAAAAATGATAACTCCAATTTTTAAAACCTGACACCATGTAAGAAAGTCGTTGAAAGGGAAATACCAACGTCTATTATTCACACGTGAGTGAAACACTATTTTTGTTTGGTTTTTGAAAAGTAATTATAATAGAAGTCTGTGTAGTAAACAAAATCACATTTTTCAACAGTGCTTGCAAAAGGTGAATGAATAACTTTTGTCCCTCAAACCAGGGACAAACCAGGAGATCTTCACACAGAGGCCGCAGCCCCAGTGCTGGCAGGACAATGGCCTCTCTCTTTGATGGAACAACTTAGAAGCCCTTTGTTTGGGCGGCTTTCATAGACTCTAAGAGCATATGTCTGTGGTGCCTTTCATTTTCTGGAGTCCTTAACCAAGTCAAAAGCAGAAGGAAGCCTATTTTTGGCTACGGATGCAACTCAGGACCGTTCCCCAAAGCGAATAGATAACAGAAGCAGAGACTAGGCTTTGAGAACCAACACAGCCCTCTAACCGACCAAATTTTCTTAGAAATGGCCAAACGGAGGCCCACTAGGACAGGGGATGAGATTTAAATCTCCGCAGTAAGACAGAGATAGCAGCCAGTTAACACCGGGCCGGACGGCGTTGCAGGAAGACAGCCACCCTTGGAATCTGCCCCACAGTCACGAAGAACTGATGGAAAGTCAGGTCGGTTCAGGAAGGCCGGTGCTACAGGGAAGAGGAAAAGAGACAAGAGGGAAACACTCATCACTCTTAGATGAACCAGCAAACGCAGCCTTCACTGGTGCCTTCTGTCCTCTTCTTCTGCACGTCCCCTCCACCCGCCAGGGCTGTTCCTCTAGCCGGTGGTCTTCTCTGAGCTGCAGGCCTTTACGGTCAGCTGTCTTCTAGAACACCTCTCTCTCTCTTTTTTTTTTTTTTTTGGTGGCACCGCGTGGCATGCAGGATCTTAGTTCCCTGACCAGGGATCGAACCCGAGCCCTTGGCAGCGAAAGTGCAGAGTCCTAACCACTGGACCTCCAGGGAAGTCCCTAGAACCCTCCTCTTAGATGGCCCTCAGACGTTTCAGACTTGGCCTCTTCAGAGGGGAGCTTTTAACTTTCCCTCAGAGGCGGCTCTCTACCCTCCGTCCCACCCCTCAGGCCACCTCCACTCCCTGCCCCGGTTATTCCCCTCAAATCTGAATCTGATGTCTGCTGCTTGCGAGGACCCTTCGGATGGCCGTCAGCTAATGGGTGACGTGCAAAGCCCTTGGAAATGATCAGTAGTATCACTAATAGCTCACACTTCGTGAGAGCTTAGTGTGTACAAATCTAAACACTTTGCACTGTTTAACTTCTTAATTAGCCTCATCTTAAAATGAGGAAACCGAGGCAGCTTTTCTCTCAGTGAATCCTGCATTCCAGCTGTGGTGATAGACCTCTTTCAGGACTCCACATGCACCATGATTTGTCATATATATATGCACTGCTCTTTGCCCCAGGTCCCAGTCCCGCCTGACTGACCCCTCCTTCAGGACTGAGCCGTCCCCGCCCTCTCCATCCCAAATAATTAAATGCTCCTCCTTTTTGTTGCCGTAGCCTTATGCGTGTGCACTTAATTCTTCATGTTCACGACTACCTGGAAGACACGGACTGTGTCTAACTTTGGGTGGATTTGTAAGAATTCAAAATATTTAGCAATAATGTTGTGTTCTTTTAGGAGGCTGCCGCTTAAAACTTTTTGAGCCCACGGGCTTTTGCAGAAACGTGTCCACGGCCAGGAGTGCACCCTTTTGATAGTTATCTTGTAGCCAAGAGAAAATTGAATAGGAACACTAGACGTTCCTGCTCTGCGGCCAGCGGGCCAAACCCAGCCTTCTTCAGTAAATAAAGTTGTTTCGGAACCCAGATCTGCCGTTTGTTAGCATGTTCCCTGTGCTGCTTTCTCACTGAAGCAGCAGAGGTGAGTAGTTGCAACAGAAACCGGATGGCCACCCAGCTGAAAAGACTGACTCCCGGGCCCTTTATAAAGTTTGCTGCCCCGTGATGTCCAAGCGCAAGGGCCTCGCTGGATCTGTGCTGCGTCCATCGCACCGATTCACGCCTACGAGCGCTCATTCAGTGAAACAGTAGAAGTTAGATCTTTGTGAGTTCTCACACGTCAACTTACATGACTGTTCTTTAGTTGTTTTTCAGAATGCACCCCATGGGGAAAATATCCACTTAATTCTGGGCTACAGTGCAGTGGTTCAGCTGTAGCTGTTACAAGATGGGCAGAGCCACTTGCAGAAATGTGTTTGTTGTTTTTCCCAGTGGTTTCTGATGTGAGACCTCTCCCCCCGCACGTGCCAGCAGCATGGTCCTCAGAGAGGAGATTGTTCAGGGGTCGGGGGGTGCCCGGTGCCAGCCAGTCAGCCTCTCTCACCAACCCTCTGCGCTCAGCTCCATCAGCAGGAAAGAATGTATTATCTTAAGAGTATATGGGACCTTTGGCACAGTGGCACCAGGTTCTGTGTCCATCACTCTGGTTGAACACACGTGACAGTGACATGTCAGAGTCACGAGCTCGCTTGCATTTGTGTAATTAAGTATCGGGTCCTCTTGAAACGAATTTGTCGTATGTTGGTCATGTTTCATGTGTTGAAGAGAGGCTGTTTGTGACAGTACAAATATTTTTGGCTTTTATAACGACGTTAATTTTCTTTTTCCCAGAATTACGTCAGAGTTGTAGAGGTCTGGTGGGATGGGTATAAAGACTACTTCTATGCCAGCCGCCCTGAGTCAAAGGCGTTACCGTATGGGGATATATCGGAGCTGAAGAAATTCCGAGAAGATCACAACTGCAAAAGTTTCAAATGGTTCATGGAAGAAATAGCTTATGATATCACGTCTCACTACCCTCTGCCGCCCAAAAATGTCGACTGGGGAGAAGTGAGTATCAGCCGGGGGTCAGATCTCAAAGTGTGTGTGTATGGAGACTGAGCTTGGGAGAAAGCAGAGCGAGACGGGAATGTTGGAGGAGAGAGAAGAATTCTTGGGGGGAAGTTTGCTGAAAAGCTGTTAACCTCCCAGCCTTTCCGCGGGACAGTTCCCCTGCACCGACCTCCCGCCCCAAGTCCCTCCTGTCTGCTCGGCTCGGGACGCTGTCCGCTCCCTTCAGCTCCTTTCCCCACCCCTCGCCCGACTCCCTTCCTCGGCGAACTCCTACCCACCCTGCGCTGTCCATGTGGAGGCTGACCACAGTGAAGAGCCTTTCTATGCTTCCCCACTCCATCCCGAGACTCAGGCCTGCCATCCTCTCCTAACTCGGAATCACCGCCTGTAAGGGCCCCGGGGCCCTGCTGACCGCCGTGTCCCAGTGACCTACGCGGAGGCCCCATGTGCAATAGGCACCCAGGCAGGGAGGGTAACTGAAAACAGTGAAAACCAAAGGCCTTGTTCTGTGTTGCTTTGTCTTTGTTTCTTCCAACTTGCCTCTGTAGCCTCCTTTCTGAATGCACCCACCCTGTGCCTTACCTGCTGCCCTGTAGGTGCGTTAAACACGCCATGTACTTTCAAGCCCATGAGACCTTGCTTAGTTATGTTTTCAGCAAATAGTGGTTGAGGGCCTACGAGGTGCCAGTCACTCTTCTAGACAGAAAATGTGACAAGCAAGGACCTTCTCCTCAGGGAGCGTGCATGCTAGTGGGGCAGAGAGAGAAACAGAAAACAAAGAGTGTAGTGGCAGATGGTGGAAAAGGCTATGAAGGAGATAGACAGCTGCTGTTTGAGGGGACTCAGGGACCCGGTAAGGGAGGCTTCTTGGAGGAGGTGACGGTGGGTCTGAGATCTGAATGATGAGGAGCCAGCGAATCAGAGAGCCGGGAAAGGGTGCTCCAAGTAAGGATGACGGTGTGCCTTCCGGCTGTGAGCCGGGAAAGGCTCTGCGTGTTTGATAAGCAGAAAAGAGGAGGTGAAATGAGGCGCAGGGGCAGGTGGAGAGGGCAGCCGTCCTCCTGAGAGTGGGAGGCCACAGGAGGGCTTTAAACAGAAAGGTGATGGGATTCCATTTATGCTGTGTTTTCAGTCACCCTACAGTGGGGCCTAAGAGTGGAAGCAAGGGTGCGGGTTAGGAAGCAGTGCGGTAGTTCCAGGGGGAAGTGGTGGTGGCTGGGGTGGGGCGGAGACAGCGGGGCGCAGGCCCGGTCGGGGCGCTTCGTGCATCTGGAGGCAGCGCCCGACCGGCGGGCAGGGGAAGGAGTGGGCCAGCAGGACAGCTGCTTTGCTTTTATTGCAGTATCGGGTGGGGTGGCCACCAGGGTGGGGAGGTCGGCAGAGGGGCGGCTGGGGAGGGGCCCGGAGGGACGGGGGGCACGAAGGGCCCAGCAGACACCCCGCTGGGCCGTCCCGATCTCAGGCCCAGAAAGGAGGCCACATGTGCACCTAAAGACGTTTATTTGGATCCAACAGAAGGTAGATTGTTTCATGGGACGGAATGAGAAAAATACAGAGGAAAGAGGCCGGATCTGTCCCTAAGGAGCCCCAGCACTTAGTGTTTGGGTAGAAGGACGCTCGCACTTGCGCTATCTCTCTCTCTCGCCCTCTCGCTCTCTCTCGCTCTCTCTCAGTCTCTCTCGCTCTCGGTCTCTCGTTCTCTCTCTCTCTCTCTCTCTCTCGCCCTCTCGCTCTCTCGGTCTGTCTCTCTCGGTCTGTCTCTCTCGCTCTCTCTCTCGGTCTGTCTCTCTCGGTCTCTCTCTCGGTCTGTCTCTCTCGCTCTCTCGGTCTGTCTCTCTCTCGGTCTCTATCTCGCTCTTTCTCGGTCTCTCGCTCTCTCTCGCTCTCGCTCTGTCTCGCTCTCTCGCGGTCTTTCGCTCGCTTTCTCGCTCTCTCTTGCTCTGTCTCGCTCTCTCGCTCGCTCTCTCTCGCTCTCGGTCTCTCGTTCTCTCTCTCTCTCGGTCTGTCTCGGTCTCTCTCTCTCTCTTTCTCTCTCGGTCTGTCTCGGTCTCTCTCGGTCTCTCTCTCTCTCTCTTGCTCTGTCTCGCTCTCGCGGTCTCTCGCTCGCTCTCTCGCACTCGGTCTCTCGTTCTCTCTCTCGCCCTCTCTCTCTCTCTCTCTCTCTCTCTCTCTCGGTCTGTCTCGCTCTCTCTCTCTCGGTCTGTCTCGGTCTCTCTCTCTCACTCTCTCGGTCTGTCTCGGTCTCTTGCTCTCGCTCTCTCTCGCTCTCTCTCGGTCTATCTCTCTCTCTTGGTCTCTCTCTGTCTCTCTCGCTCTCTCTCGCTCTCGGTCTCGGTCTCTCGCTCGCTCTCTCGCTCTCACTCTCTCGGTCTGTCTCGGTCTCTTGCTCTCTCTCGCTCTCTCGGTCTGTCTCTCTCTCTCGGTCTCTGTCTTTCTCACTCTCTCGCTCGCTCTCTCTTTCTCTTGCTCTCGCTCGCTCTCGCTCTCTCTCTCGCTCTCGCTCTCTCTCTCTCTCTCTCTCTCTCTCTCTCTCTCTCTCTCTCGCTCTCGCTCTCTCGCTCTCTCTCTCTCTCTCTCTCTCGCTCTCTCGCTCTCTCGCTCTCTCGCTCGCTCTCCACCTCTGTCTTAACTCCCAACTAGACCGAATTCCCTGGGAGTCCGGACCGCGTTCTGGTTCTCTTTTGCTCTGGAGAACACCTAATTAGCACGCTGCCTCCTCCGTGGAAGGGAGGAATTCTCTCCGGGAGCTTGCCCAGTAGAGGCTTCAGAGTCCACCCTGCACATGCTGAGGGCTCTCAGATGGCCCCCCATCAACCCAAACCTCTGTCCCCAAACCCAAACTAGAGTGTGTGAGGCTGGACCCGTCCCCCGCCCGCCCACCACCCCACCTCCGTGCTGATGCCTCAGGCCCCAAACTCCGGCGCCTTCTTTGACTCCTCTCCTCTCACACTCCACACCCAGTTCCAGAAACCGACCTTCCTCCCTCTGCTCGAAGCCACCACGTCTCCCACTGAGACGAACCCTGCCTGCCCCGGGTTTGCTGTCAACGCGGCCGCCGGGCCGCGTCGCTCCTCGCTCCGAGCCCCGCGAGGCGGCCCCAGGCTCCCCGAGGTGAGGGCAGAGCCCTTGCTGGGGGCCCCACTGCTACCCCCCGCCGTACTGCAGCCCGGCCGGCCTCCCCCTCGTCCTCCCGCAGGCCTGCGCCGGCCTTGCTCCCCCCGCCCCCGGGATGCTTTCCCTGGGGAAGCAGGGGAAGCTGTGCAGGCACCGCCAGGCCTTCTGTGCGCCTCCTGCCCCCCGACACTCCTGCCCTCAACTTGCTCATCTGCCTCTTCTCCTCGGCTCTCACTTGTCACTTTCTAATGTGTCTTACGGTTTTGCTTATATTGGGTCTTGCGCTCCTAGAGCGAGGATCCGATCCATTTCGTGCACTGGCGCATCAGAGCCTTCAGCATGCCTGACACAGCACTCACGTAATAGTTGACGAATAAATAAAAGCGTGAGCCAATGAACAGATGGAATGTTCCATCCTCCCTTTACAGTCCCACCCTGAACACATGTTCGGTTTAACCCTCCCCACTCTGGCCCCTGCACCTCACAAGCCACTTCTGCACCCTCCCTGCAGCTTCCAGGGTGAACCCCTGCCCTGTCCTCTCCCGGGGGCCGTCTCCAGCACCGCCCGCATCCTCTCTACAGACAGCAGGGCCTCCGACCCCGACTTGCTTCTCCTCTGAAGCTCTTAGCGTCCTGGGTGCTCAGTCAGTGTTTGCTGACTGAAGGAACGAATAAAGCATTTTATCCAAATACAGTAGTAATTTATAATTGAGATATAAATCTGTAATGTTTCCAATAAGGAAAAAGTTGTGGTGTTTTTGTTTTTTTACAAAATGTGCATTTCAATCATGGAAACGCATTTTGCTGCCCACCTGTGACATCCATAGTCAGAGAGAAGCCTCACTGCCCAGGCCCCTGGAGGCTGCTGCCAGGAGTGGGGGCCTTACCTCCCAAGTTCACTCTGGCCTAGACACGGGGGCCAGTGTCTGTGACCGCCATGGGCAGCTCCCTTTGCTCTATTTCCTTCTCATTTACGTGAATGATCATGAATCTGAAATGGTACTAATGGTATCTTTTTATTTTTTTCTTCTGTGGTATTTAATCAAAATCTAGAGGCCAAGACCCTCAGTTGGAATGAGCTCACTCCAGTGTTGACTTCAAGACTTAAGTGATTTCAGAGATGACTGTAGCTCCAAGCTCCTCAAGGCCTGACAGGACAGTAGGGACCCGGTTAACTCGAAGCTCTCTGATGCCACGTGAGAGCTTATTAGAGTCTAAACTGTCGCCTTCCCTGTGGTTCTTTGTTCATTTTGTTTAGATCAGAGGCTTTGAAACTGTGTACTGCATTGACAGCATGGGGAAGACAAACGGAGGCTTTGTCGAGCTGGGCCCCTGCCACAGGATGGGCGGGAATCAGGTAAACAGCCGGGCTTTACCATTAATTCCGTCTGCACTGGAAGCAGCTGGGCTGACTGAGCCAGGGTTTAGCCTGGTTTTCCATTTGGTGATTGTGATTGTTTGGTAAAGTAAAACATTCTGTGAAAAACTGACAGTGCTAAAACGTTTACTTAAATGAGGGGATAAGAGCAGTACTGGTTTTCATGTAAGCCACCAGAATCTAGAATTTATGTCTAATGTAGGAGATTAGAATATATTCTTGCATTAGGGTGTAACTATGTAAGCCTAGCTCCCTAACAGTATTATTTGCAGATATTGTTCAGTATCCACATCTTCCCCTCCAGTAGCCTGGGATGCTATTGTCAATCATGTATATTTCACTAGTATATTCTCTTCCTTCCTTATGTGAGTATTTTTCTTGTTTCTGATTTACATTGTGAAACATTATCAGGTCTGTTTCCACATTTTCATTTTCTTACATTGTTGGTACGAAATTCATGTTAGTGACCCATTCTGTATCTAAGAGGCTAAAGAACATAATCCTTTAAGAGTTAGAAGTGGTCTTTACTACCATCAGATGAATAATTCCTGTCTTTGGACTTACAGTTCTGAACATACAGAAAGATGGTAGAGAAATAGGATAGTCATTGAGTTTAATTATAGGAGTTAAGTTTCTTTTCTCTCTTTCTTTTTATTTAATAGCTTTTCCGAATCAACGAAGCCAATCAACTCATGCAGTACGACCAGTGTTTGACGAAGGGCCCTGATGGATCCAAAATTATGATTACACACTGTAATCTGAATGAATTTAAGGAATGGCAGTACTTCAAGGTATTCTGTGTTTCAGTTCTGAAATACCTGCTATTTCATTTTAGTAACACCTACTGTGTGGAATTTAGACGGATAAACCTTAAAACCGGCATTCACACTGACTTGCATGTCCGTCTCACTCACTCATTTGTTTTCCTGAGCACTAGTGACTCATTGTTGCATACTGAAGCATCACTTGTATCCTCTGGTGTAGTATTGTCTTGGAAGGAGGCCACCTGGAGTCCGTGCAGACCCACTGCTAATTTATCAACACAGGAAAACCAGCGTTTCCTCAGGCAGTTATCACCATTGTTCTAATATCAAAATCCGATCTTTTTAATCCAAAAGAGTCATTCATTAAAATTACACATATAATGTGTAAGTATACCTACATATGACACATAGAAAATACTGCATTTATTTTTGCATTTTATTTTATTAACTTTTAAAATATTGCTGCCTGTTGTCCAGCAGGTGGGGATAGAGACAAACAAATAACGTGTTGGACTCCAGGCCTACAAAGCTTCTCATCATGGCTGCTTGCTAAATGCAGCAGGATACGTGTCGCCTTGTTTTAAAGGTCATGTTTAGTTTTTCACTTGACTCTGTGGGAGCCGTTTTTCTGTTTCAGCTGTGAATATTCAGAGTTCTGTGCCAGGTTAAGGATTCCAACATAATAATGGTTTTCTGAATAATTTTCAAAGTCTAGACTTGGCTAAAATAAATCAATTTATTATGAAACAAAACGTTGGGGAAGCTGCCCCAGATTGAAAGAAACTGGCAGCCCTGAACTTTCTTTACGCATCTTATATTCGTTGTCATGTCCTCCCTGTCAGCAAACACTTGTTTGCCACATGGTGATGATGTTATGACCCAGCTGAATATTCCCAGTTATCACTGTGCATAGATAATTACTATGAAGTGGGAAGTATGTGTCAGTTGCTGATATTTTTCTTATAACAAGTTAGGAAGGAGAAGATTCACATAAACCCCAGAGAAGAGAGCATTTATTTGCACAAAGAAAGTTGAATAATAGCAATAAAGGCTAGGGGGTGACTAAGGACAATATTAGTAACCTAGTAAAAGAAGGTTAGCAGATGCAAAACGACACAAGAAGAAGTGGATAAGAATGGAATGTACATATTTTAGATATTTTAAAGGGCAAAGCACTGAATATCCGTTCGTGCATCAGACATTACTAAATATTCACTGGGGCCCTTCAAAAAATATCTAAAGCCCATCATGCTATAATGGCAGAGAAGGAAAAAAATGCAGAAGTAAAAATAAGCAAAATGCCATAGGACAGCAAAAGAGATTAATAGGAGGAGTTATTTCTGATGAGTTTCATGTAGGAAGTATCACTGCACCAGGTCTTGAGGTATAAAAAGGCTTTTCATGGAGAATAAATGAGAAAACGGGTGAGCAGAGGCGTGGCATCAAAGTGTAGAGAATTCTAGGAACTGCGTTTGGTCTAGTTCTCTAAGTTGTTCTCCATGGGAAAGAGCATGGAACTTTGTTTTGTGGCCTTTAGGGAGTGACTGACATTAGTTAAGGATCACAGTGGTAGGAAACAGTGGATACTTTTAGGAAAATAATTCTGGAAATATTGTCAAGTATGGACTGGTGAGCAGGAGGCCAGCCCGGTCAGTGGTTCTCACTCTGCCCCGTCTCTGGACCCCCTTTATATCCTTGCAAACCACCGACACGCTCCCCAGACAGATTTGTTATAGAGGTTACAGCTAACGGTATTTCCTAAGTTGGGAATTAAACCTGAGACTTGTTGTATTTATGTACGTATTCACGTAAATGTAACAATCATAACCATATTACATGTTAATATAAATAACACTTCTATAATCCCCCCAAAAGTGAGAAGAGTGGCATTGTTTTATAGTTTCACAAATGCCTTTAATGTCTGGTTTAATAGATTCTTATTCTGCTTCTGCGTTTAGTTTGATGCGATATGTTGTTTTAGTTGCGTATTTGAGGAAAATCCGGCCTCACGTAGACGTGCAGTTGGAAGACGAGGGGTAATTTAATAGCCTTTTCAGATAATTGAGGCTGTTCTTCTTCAGTGCTACACAAGTGTGTAAGTGGTAGTTTCTTAAAAGCTTTGCAATGTAGAATCTGGAATCCTGTCGGTGAACATTTTGTTCTTTGTTGCATTAAACCCACTGGTCTGTCTTACACTGGAGTGGATCTTCTGTAACATCACACATTCGCTGCTCATTTGGAAAACATTGGCTCACTAAGTCATGTAGATCTTCCAAATGATGGCATATTTCATCATACAATGCCAAATAAGTCACAAATATAACCACTGATTTCATCAGAAAAGTCTTTAAATCTTGTGCAGCTGTCAAGTTCATGGTAATGGATACAAGTTTTCTAAAACTCGAATTTTTGCTTGAAAACTCAAATTTTATCAATGGCAACAGATACTGTCAGCTTTATATTGTTGTTTTCTCCTTGAAGTGATGGGCTCACTTTATTTTCTGGGAAATGTCTACCCAGTCCCAAGTTTGCATAATTGTAATCTGCCTGCAGGTTGTCCTTTCAAGTCAGAATGACATCCCATGAGAGAAGGAGCTCGTTCAACCCTTGGGTCCCGACAGCTGCTCATATGCTGTCCACTCTTCCCATACTATCTCATAGGATCCAGATTTAATAAAACTAATATGTGGACACCAGGGGGGAAAGGGTGGGGGGTGAACTGGGAGATTAGGATTGACATGTATACACCCCTGAGTATGGAGTAGATATCTAGTGAGAGCCTGCCGTATAGCGCAGGGAACTCTGCTCGGTGCTCTGTGGTGACCTGGATGGTGGGAGATCCAGAAGGGAGGGGATATGTGTATACATATGGCTGATTCACTTCGCTGTGCAGTAGGAGCTAGCACAACACTGTGAAGCACAACTACCCCAATTTAAAAAATAATAAATATTTTTAAAATTAATTAATTGAAAAAATTAAAAATAGGAGACAATCTACATCCCAGGGCCATTCATTATGAGTATTAAATGAATTAATACACGTAGAGCGTCTGGTCTGCGTCTACCCGGCATAGAGCAAGTGCTCAATAAATGTTAAATGTTATTATCATTAAAAAAAAAAAAACTAATACGTTTTTACTGCTTTGTCAAGGGTGTTCTCAAGTGAAACTGGCTTTTTTTTCTTTCTTAATTGTGAGTGTTCGTCCATGGAGAACATGACTGTGTGATTGATGCTATGGCCCCAGCACGTTCACCCAGCATGGCTTTTGAGCCATCAGTATAAATGTCCATACGATGAAGAAGGCAGACGGGGCTCTGTGTATTATTATGAAATCGTTTCGACCTTACAGACCCAATCTTAGCTAGTCTGACGACCACACTCTGAACAGCCCTGAGCTGTACTGAAGGAACCTCCAGCAGGTGACCAGGGCTCGACCAAGGCAAGGGCGGTGGGGAGGGGAAAGGATGCAGGCCCAAGCCACTGCAGGTGTCCGTCCTCAGCCAGCGGCTTGGAGGAAAGAAGGAGGGAAATGCAGCCTGAGCTGTGCCGTCCTGAGCACGGAAAAGCTGGTATCGTCATTAGTAGGATAGGAGCTAGAGGAGCAGGTTTGGAGGGGAAGATGATGAATTTAAGTTTGTATGTATTGAATTGGAGGTACCAGCAGTACATCATGACTGAACAATAACAGGATGTAGAAGACTGACGATCAAGAGAAACACAGACTCTGGGGTGTGCCTGGTTCACGCCTGCCCAATTCGCTTCAATAGTCTTCTTACGAAAGCCAGACTGTGACTTTGTCTAATGTCAGGGATATCACACAATACAAATGTAACACTGTGTTTCCCTGTGTTTTCCAGAATCTGCACAGACTCACTCACATTCCTTCCAGAAAGTGCTTGGATCGCTCGGAGGTCCTCCATCAAGTGTTCATCTCCGACTGCGACTCCAGCAAAATGACTCAAAAGTGGGAAATAAATAACATCCATAGTGTTTAGAAGGAATAAAAGAAACCAATAACCTACCTACTGACACGTAAATTTATACAGGACTAAAAACCTCCTGAAACCTGCTGCAGCTATTGTACAGCTCCAAACCCAGAGGCTCTTGAGGAGTCTGAGGACATTGATAAACTGTGATTTTACGATAACATTATCATCTGCAGTTACTGTTTACAAAACTGCTTTTACCTTAAACTTTGTAGATGTTTACATCTTTTTTTTGTTTTGTTTTAAGATGATGTTGGTAATCTGTGCATTTAGCTCTGTTTTATTTAGAACAGAGTAAAAAGCATTGTTGTCTTCTTTGGGATTACACTCAGGGGTCTGAAAGGCAGTTTGATTGTTTTTTTTTTTTTAACACACTTGAAAAAAGGTTGGAGTAACCAGATCGTCATGTGTAACTTGGTGATTATCAACCTGTTGTACCTTTATTTAATTTTACATCTTTTTGAAGCACTGCCACAGGTTATTAGCCAAGGTGGCCTTCCTTCACAGTCATGCTGCTTTTTTGAAAGGTGAATTTCAACACATTTAGTGCCTCTTTTCATTTCTTGGTATATTTCAAGAGCTTTTGATGCAATTTGTAGGATGTTCATGATGGAATTGTCACCTGTCTGAGGAATACTTTTACCACTCAGAACTGAATTAATGTGCTACCATTTGCTCTGAAGTTGAATGTTGTATTGCTTGAAAAAAGAAATGACAAGATGGAACATCCAGAGCTATTCCGTAGGGTTTTAAGATTGTACGGCATTAACTCCCCTATTTGCTGGCATTCCCAGTGTCCTCTGTCAGTACCAACTCCTAAGGCAGCAGGGTGTCTACTAACTAGAGAAAAATGTCCCCTGACATTGGGGGTTGACTTTTCCCCATTCCCTGTCACCATAGAAAACTATAAATAACTCTCAGTTTTGAAATCTTGAAGAGGGGGTAACAAAAACAACAAAACACCACTGTAAACACATCAAAGGTTTGTTCTGACCGAGGTGAGAATTTCCAAACCCTTGTTGGATTAAGCCTTACAAGACTACTGTGTGTTACAACCTAAGCTGTGCAATTTATGAAGCCAAGGGTGAATAGACGTTTCATTTATATCTTCATGAAATTCCCTGCACAGTTTTTAAATTTTAAAAAAGGCTATTTAAAAATATAGTTCATTAACAAATATGAATTCTGTTAGATTGTTAGTTCCCTAGTGTTTGTTTTTTTTTTTTGAAAGCGTATTTCTATTAGTATTTTTCCAGTGAAAAGAAGACTTGTTTGAATTTACACATTTATTAAGATAGTACCTACTGGAAGAAAACCAAATACTGCAAGTGGTCAATTGATTTTAATTGCTAAATAGTCTTTTATTACCTACAAGGTTAAAATGCTACGTCGAATGCAAAACAAATTTTTTTTTAAGTGATGAGGTAGGGAATGGCAAGTAAATTAAGCATTTTTGATCCTGTAATCATATCAATGAAAGGAATTCACGAACTACTACCAGAGGGAAATATATTTAATTAAAGCCTAAAAAAGAAAAGGGAAAAAACCCTACATTTGTTTAAAAGAAAAGCCTACAGATTTGTTTCTTCCAAGCTTAGCTCTTAAATTCAGAGTCAAAGTTCAACATCCTAAACAGAGTTTTATTTATAATTTTTGAATTGCCAATTTGTATTTTGCTACTGATCTCTGATCAACCATTTGAACTTTCATTCATCCCTAGGGATGTTTAAAAGGAATACATTTATATGATTATATAACTGCAAAATAAATCAACTATAAATAAGAAACTAAGAGAATTGGTACTTTAATTACTTGTATGTTTGCAAAAAGGCTCCATTTTCTTTGTTGAATAGATTATAACCTTGTTAACTATGCATAGGCCTAAGAAAGGTGGCACATAAACTGTGCATGTAAATTTTAAATGGGTATTTTGTGCAATTCGTTAAGATACTCTATAAAAAATGATTCTATATATTGAAATCAGAAACCTTACCAAACACGAAAACACATCAGAAGCTGCTGCCATAATGACTATTTTCTACTGTAGGCTGCTTTGGAAATAATTCCCGTATCCTTGCTTTGTAAGTTGATAATATCACTATGCATTTCTACACATTTTATAAATTTGATTTATGCAGATTTTGATACACTGTATGTTTCTGTAGAAATTGTATAAATATTCAAAATTTTATTAGGGATAAATTTGAGAAGTTTATGTATATCTTAATTCTGGGTTGCTTGTTTTTTAGGTGAGAAAAAAATAAAATACTGTATTTTAATCCATGGGTTTTTTTAGTACTTGCAATAATTTCTATATCTATACACCGCATGTTTGAAATAATTACTTGATTTTATTGTTTACAAGATACACTAACATGATAGTTAAATATCATAGACCACAGTTATATGTTGATTATGTGCTTGAGTGTTGGTTAGAATTCTGCTTAGAATGTGTTTAGAATACTCAGAGCTTACCTATCTAAGAAGGAAACATAAAGGCTTATTTTTGCCCCTGGTTGCCTATGTATAGAAAATTTTTAAAAATCACTTACCAATTACAAAACACAACCCAGCAACGTATATCTTCCTTGGCAGTGTATTCTACTATATCATTGCCCGTTGAAAGCAAAAATTTAAGTCAAAATTCTTTACAACCTGATAGATCAAGTGAGTAGAAAGAAGAGAAGCCTACCAACATGAAGTGAGAACTGGGTTGTAGGACCTTGTAGCACAACCCACGACATCTCAGGAGAAGGTACGGCTGCCAGCTTTCCAGTGAGGGGCTATGTTGGTCTGGGAAGCTCGGCTGTTGTCATGGCTTCATTTCTCAGCTGCTGTGCCTGAGAAACGTGGAAAAGTGACAGAGCACCAGACTGAAGTGAATGGGGGTTCATTTATCTCCTAAGAGATAGCCTTTCACGGGGATCTGGGAATATGTTTCATCATTTCTGGACAGACTGTAACAGGGGAAAAAAAGCCACTTAAAATTCAGTGGAGAACATGACAAGTACCTGACCTGAGCCAGAGGGCTAATAGGCCAGTAATTGGGTATGTGAATATTAATCCATGTGAAAGCACTTTTAGAAGTACCGAGCACTATGAGAATGCATATTATTCATCAGAATCTTGCCAAAAAATGGACAAAAGTCAGAATGATTTGGGGGGGACCACTGTCCCTGGGAGTATAGATTAACGGAAGGGCTGTTTCTAAACTAAATTCGATAATTGCTTTGCCAATCTCCTTTTTAAGAGTTTGAGGACTTCCCCAGCGGTCCAGTGGTTAAGGCTCTCCGCTTCCAATGCGGGGGCGTTGGTTCGATCCCTGGTTGGGGAACTAAAAGATCCCACATGCTGTGCAGTGCGGCCAAAAAAAAAAAAAAAACTTTTTAATTAAAAAAAAAAAATGTTTGAAATGCCCATAACTGTGGTTGGTGGGTTTTGGTTTTGTTAAGTGGATCAGGCCTTGGGCCCGCGTCTGAGCAGAGGTGGCATAAGGGCGCCTTAATTTTCATAACAGAACATTACAATCTGCTCATCTGCATAGTATAGTGTGGTGCACTTGTCTGCATTCGAATCCCTGTTCCATTACAAATTACCTGTGTGACCCTGGCAAGTTATTGATGCTTCTCTATGTCTCAGTTTCCCCATTCATAAAAGGGGGGAAATAATAGTCCTGTTTTATAGGATTTTTATTAGGCTTGTATGGGTTAACATACATGAAGTGTTTAGAATAGTTTTCCCAGCATATAATCAGGGTAAAATAAATGGTAGCTATTGTTACTGGTTTCAAAGTCTTAAAATCAGCCTTTAATCAGAAGAACTAAGACAGCTACACTGCAGACCCTCTATAAAGGCTATGTGTGTGTGTATACCTGTGTTTCACATGTGAGATATCATTACCTCCACTTTCCAAGTGAAGAATTTAAGCTCATAAGTTAAGCATAAACACTGGGGGTGAAATGGTTATCCATAAGAGAATAAATTGTTATCTCTACCTCACACCGTTCATGTGTAGAACGTAGTTTTCAGTGGTCGAATTTATAATTTAACCCTTGGATAGAACTAAGTGCATCTGGAAGAATGTCTAAGATAGAACATTCTTTAAATTATCTTTAAACAAAATTTCCCTTGGGCTTTTGATATGAGCAAATAAACTCCAGCTGTCTTAATGATTAAATGCCCAAAACAAAACTAAAACTTTCAGTAGAAAATAGAGATGAATAGATGTCCTCATCTGGCCATAGCATAGTAATTGTTACTGTCCTAAACAGAATGCTGCTGTCCTAAACAGCTATAAAACAGGACAAAATATATGCAGCAGCTGTTTTCAGGAATTGGGTAACAGGCAAAGCAGACTGTGATAACTTGAGAGAAAGGAAGCACATAGGGTGAACCCCAGTTCAGCATGTCTGTCTGCCTGGAGAACTTTTCCCACCACGGTACAGGAAAGTGGAGCTCAAACCCTGGTGATTTGGCCAAGCTGAAGAGGCTGCAGAAACAGCTGGAATTGACAGGGCAGGTCACTGGAGGGGGCTGCACTTGAAAACCAGGAGACGTGTACAGCAATTTTTATAGCACTGCCATTTATAACAGCAAAAGCTCCAGGAACAACCTAATGACCCATCAACAGGAGAGTGGATCATTTGTGGTATAATCACACGACGGAATGTTACAAGGCAGTGAACGTGAATGAACTAGTTAAAAACAAGTTTTTAAAAATCACTTACTTACCAATTACAAAACACAACCCAGCAACGTATATCTTCCTTGGCAGTGTATTCTACTATATCATTGCCCGTTGAAAGCAAAAATTTAAGTCAAAATTCTTTACAACCTGATAGATCAAGTGAGTAGAAAGAAGAGAAGCCTACCAACATGAAGTGAGAACTGGGTTGTAGGACCTTGTAGCACAACCCACGACATCTCAGGAGAAGGTACGGCTGCCAGCTTTCCAGTGAGGGGCTATGTTGGTCTGGGAAGCTCGGCTGTTGTCATGGCTTCATTTCTCAGCTGCTGTGCCTGAGAAACGTGGAAAAGTGACAGAGCACCAGACTGAAGTGAATGGGGGTTCATTTATCTCCTAAGAGATAGCCTTTCACGGGGATCTGGGAATATGTTTCATCATTTCTGGACAGACTGTAACAGGGGAAAAAAAGCCACTTAAAATTCAGTGGAGAACATGACAAGTACCTGACCTGAGCCAGAGGGCTAATAGGCCAGTAATTGGGTATGTGAATATTAATCCATGTGAAAGCACTTTTAGAAGTACCGAGCACTATGAGAATGCATATTATTCATCAGAATCTTGCCAAAAAATGGACAAAAGTCAGAATGATTTGGGGGGGACCACTGTCCCTGGGAGTATAGATTAACGGAAGGGCTGTTTCTAAACTAAATTCGATAATTGCTTTGCCAATCTCCTTTTTAAGAGTTTGAGGACTTCCCCAGCGGTCCAGTGGTTAAGGCTCTCCGCTTCCAATGCGGGGGCGTTGGTTCGATCCCTGGTTGGGGAACTAAAAGATCCCACATGCTGTGCAGTGCGGCCAAAAAAAAAAAAAAAACTTTTTAATTAAAAAAAAAAAATGTTTGAAATGCCCATAACTGTGGTTGGTGGGTTTTGGTTTTGTTAAGTGGATCAGGCCTTGGGCCCGCGTCTGAGCAGAGGTGGCATAAGGGCGCCTTAATTTTCATAACAGAACATTACAATCTGCTCATCTGCATAGTATAGTGTGGTGCACTTGTCTGCATTCGAATCCCTGTTCCATTACAAATTACCTGTGTGACCCTGGCAAGTTATTGATGCTTCTCTATGTCTCAGTTTCCCCATTCATAAAAGGGGGGAAATAATAGTCCTGTTTTATAGGATTTTTATTAGGCTTGTATGGGTTAACATACATGAAGTGTTTAGAATAGTTTTCCCAGCATATAATCAGGGTAAAATAAATGGTAGCTATTGTTACTGGTTTCAAAGTCTTAAAATCAGCCTTTAATCAGAAGAACTAAGACAGCTACACTGCAGACCCTCTATAAAGGCTATGTGTGTGTGTATACCTGTGTTTCACATGTGAGATATCATTACCTCCACTTTCCAAGTGAAGAATTTAAGCTCATAAGTTAAGCATAAACACTGGGGGTGAAATGGTTATCCATAAGAGAATAAATTGTTATCTCTACCTCACACCGTTCATGTGTAGAACGTAGTTTTCAGTGGTCGAATTTATAATTTAACCCTTGGATAGAACTAAGTGCATCTGGAAGAATGTCTAAGATAGAACATTCTTTAAATTATCTTTAAACAAAATTTCCCTTGGGCTTTTGATATGAGCAAATAAACTCCAGCTGTCTTAATGATTAAATGCCCAAAACAAAACTTTCAGTAGAAAATAGAGATGAATAGATGTCCTCATCTGGCCATAGCATAGTAATTGTTACTGTCCTAAACAGAATGCTGCTGTCCTAAACAGCTATAAAACAGGACAAAATATATGCAGCAGCTGTTTTCAGGAATTGGGTAACAGGCAAAGCAGACTGTGATAACTTGAGAGAAAGGAAGCACATAGGGTGAACCCCAGTTCAGCATGTCTGTCTGCCTGGAGAACTTTTCCCACCACGGTACAGGAAAGTGGAGCTCAAACCCTGGTGATTTGGCCAAGCTGAAGAGGCTGCAGAAACAGCTGGAATTGACAGGGCAGGTCACTGGAGGGGGCTGCACTTGAAAACCAGGAGACGTGTACAGCAATTTTTATAGCACTGCCATTTATAACAGCAAAAGCTCCAGGAACAACCTAATGACCCATCAACAGGAGAGTGGATCATTTGTGGTATAATCACACGACGGAATGTTACAAGGCAGTGAACGTGAATGAACTAGTTAAAAACAAGCCAGTAGGGTAGTGTTGAGTGAAAAGGGCAATTCCCAGAAGACTTCATTCAACAAATACGTTTTGTAAAATCAAAAGCAACTAAAACATACAGTATGTCACACATATGTGATCAAATATACGTGGATAAAATGAGATTGAATAAGGTTAACTTATAGTTATCACACAAGAAAGGGAAGAGGGGAGAAACAAATTAGGGGTACGGGATTAACAAACTACTAGACGTAAAAATAGATAAGCAACAAGGATTTACTGTATAGCGCAAATTATACCCAATATCTTGAAATAACCTATAATGGAGTATGATCTGCAAAAAAACTGAATCACTATGCTATACACCTGAAATTAACACAATATTGTAAATCAACTATACTTCAATTAAAAAAAGGTTAAATAACTTGTCCAAATTCCCAAATTTAGTATTGGAGTCAAGGACATACCTCCAGTACTCAGTATCCCCAGAGCCCCATGGGAGGAATGTCTATTGTACTTTCCACATAACTAGTTTTCCCCTCCACCTAAACTGTTAAGAATCTCAGAAGTGAATCTGGTACTCTTATCATAGCAAGTATATTATTAACACATACATATTGTTATGCATACTTTTAGCTAATATTTATTATTCACTATTTCTTGCCACGGTCCAGTGGTTAAGGCTCTCCGCTTCCAATGCGGGGGCGTTGGTTCGATCCCTGGTTGGGGAACTAAAAGATCCCACATGCTGTGCAGTGCGGCCAAAAAAAAAAAAAAAACTTTTTAATTAAAAAAAAAAAATGTTTGAAATGCCCATAACTGTGGTTGGTGGGTTTTGGTTTTGTTAAGTGGATCAGGCCTTGGGCCCGCGTCTGAGCAGAGGTGGCATAAGGGCGCCTTAATTTTCATAACAGAACATTACAATCTGCTCATCTGCATAGTATAGTGTGGTGCACTTGTCTGCATTCGAATCCCTGTTCCATTACAAATTACCTGTGTGACCCTGGCAAGTTATTGATGCTTCTCTATGTCTCAGTTTCCCCATTCATAAAAGGGGGGAAATAATAGTCCTGTTTTATAGGATTTTTATTAGGCTTGTATGGGTTAACATACATGAAGTGTTTAGAATAGTTTTCCCAGCATATAATCAGGGTAAAATAAATGGTAGCTATTGTTACTGGTTTCAAAGTCTTAAAATCAGCCTTTAATCAGAAGAACTAAGACAGCTACACTGCAGACCCTCTATAAAGGCTATGTGTGTGTGTATACCTGTGTTTCACATGTGAGATATCATTACCTCCACTTTCCAAGTGAAGAATTTAAGCTCATAAGTTAAGCATAAACACTGGGGGTGAAATGGTTATCCATAAGAGAATAAATTGTTATCTCTACCTCACACCGTTCATGTGTAGAACGTAGTTTTCAGTGGTCGAATTTATAATTTAACCCTTGGATAGAACTAAGTGCATCTGGAAGAATGTCTAAGATAGAACATTCTTTAAATTATCTTTAAACAAAATTTCCCTTGGGCTTTTGATATGAGCAAATAAACTCCAGCTGTCTTAATGATTAAATGCCCAAAACAAAACTTTCAGTAGAAAATAGAGATGAATAGATGTCCTCATCTGGCCATAGCATAGTAATTGTTACTGTCCTAAACAGAATGCTGCTGTCCTAAACAGCTATAAAACAGGACAAAATATATGCAGCAGCTGTTTTCAGGAATTGGGTAACAGGCAAAGCAGACTGTGATAACTTGAGAGAAAGGAAGCACATAGGGTGAACCCCAGTTCAGCATGTCTGTCTGCCTGGAGAACTTTTCCCACCACGGTACAGGAAAGTGGAGCTCAAACCCTGGTGATTTGGCCAAGCTGAAGAGGCTGCAGAAACAGCTGGAATTGACAGGGCAGGTCACTGGAGGGGGCTGCACTTGAAAACCAGGAGACGTGTACAGCAATTTTTATAGCACTGCCATTTATAACAGCAAAAGCTCCAGGAACAACCTAATGACCCATCAACAGGAGAGTGGATCATTTGTGGTATAATCACACGACGGAATGTTACAAGGCAGTGAACGTGAATGAACTAGTTAAAAACAAGCCAGTAGGGTAGTGTTGAGTGAAAAGGGCAATTCCCAGAAGACTTCATTCAACAAATACGTTTTGTAAAATCAAAAGCAACTAAAACATACAGTATGTCACACATATGTGATCAAATATACGTGGATAAAATGAGATTGAATAAGGTTAACTTATAGTTATCACACAAGAAAGGGAAGAGGGGAGAAACAAATTAGGGGTACGGGATTAACAAACTACTAGACGTAAAAATAGATAAGCAACAAGGATTTACTGTATAGCACAAATTATACCCAATATCTTGAAATAACCTATAATGGAGTATGATCTGCAAAAAAACTGAATCACTATGCTATACACCTGAAATTAACACAATATTGTAAATCAACTATACTTCAATTAAAAAAAGGTTAAATAACTAGTCCAAATTCCCAAATTTAGTATTGGAGTCAAGGACATACCTCCAGTACTCAGTATCCCCAGAGCCCCATGGGAGGAATGTCTATTGTACTTTCCACATAACTAGTTTTCCTCTCCACCTAAACTGTTAAGAATCTCAGAAGTGAATCTGGTACTCTTATCATAGCAAGTATATTATTAACACATACATATTGTTATGCATACTTTTAGCTAATATTTATTATTCACTATTTCTTGCCACCAGGATGTCTTAGATGTATTCTCATTTAATGCTCAAAAAAAAAATTCTGATTTTAACACCTGAGGAAACTGAAAGGTTACACACGAGGTCTGATGTTAGCAAACTGATAAGAAACAGCCCTATTCAAACTGATCTGATTCCCAGCGTAAGCTCATCAGCTCACTCTTCTTTCATAACTTCATTTTTCCTTTTGTATGTATTTTATATAGTTTGTTCTTTGTATAAGCCATCTCACCTTTATTGCAAAAATGTAGAGAATCAAAGAATAACACATGAATGTATGAATTACAATTTTGCTTTATCTTACCTACTGCCCTAGGGCACTGTCCTAGTTGACTGCTGTCTTCCTGTTGCCAAAAAATGGACAAAAGTCAGAATGATTTGGGGGGGACCACTGTCCCTGGGAGTATAGATTAACGGAAGGGCTGTTTCTAAACTAAATTCGATAATTGCTTTGCCAATCTCCTTTTTAAGAGTTTGAGGACTTCCCCAGCGGTCCAGTGGTTAAGGCTCTCCGCTTCCAATGCGGGGGCGTTGGTTCGATCCCTGGTTGGGGAACTAAAAGATCCCACATGCTGTGCAGTGCGGCCAAAAAAAAAAAAAAAACTTTTTAATTAAAAAAAAAAAATGTTTGAAATGCCCATAACTGTGGTTGGTGGGTTTTGGTTTTGTTAAGTGGATCAGGCCTTGGGCCCGCGTCTGAGCAGAGGTGGCATAAGGGCGCCTTAATTTTCATAACAGAACATTACAATCTGCTCATCTGCATAGTATAGTGTGGTGCACTTGTCTGCATTCGAATCCCTGTTCCATTACAAATTACCTGTGTGACCCTGGCAAGTTATTGATGCTTCTCTATGTCTCAGTTTCCCCATTCATAAAAGGGGGGAAATAATAGTCCTGTTTTATAGGATTTTTATTAGGCTTGTATGGGTTAACATACATGAAGTGTTTAGAATAGTTTTCCCAGCATATAATCAGGGTAAAATAAATGGTAGCTATTGTTACTGGTTTCAAAGTCTTAAAATCAGCCTTTAATCAGAAGAACTAAGACAGCTACACTGCAGACCCTCTATAAAGGCTATGTGTGTGTGTATACCTGTGTTTCACATGTGAGATATCATTACCTCCACTTTCCAAGTGAAGAATTTAAGCTCATAAGTTAAGCATAAACACTGGGGGTGAAATGGTTATCCATAAGAGAATAAATTGTTATCTCTACCTCACACCGTTCATGTGTAGAACGTAGTTTTCAGTGGTCGAATTTATAATTTAACCCTTGGATAGAACTAAGTGCATCTGGAAGAATGTCTAAGATAGAACATTCTTTAAATTATCTTTAAACAAAATTTCCCTTGGGCTTTTGATATGAGCAAATAAACTCCAGCTGTCTTAATGATTAAATGCCCAAAACAAAACTAAAACTTTCAGTAGAAAATAGAGATGAATAGATGTCCTCATCTGGCCATAGCATAGTAATTGTTACTGTCCTAAACAGAATGCTGCTGTCCTAAACAGCTATAAAACAGGACAAAATATATGCAGCAGCTGTTTTCAGGAATTGGGTAACAGGCAAAGCAGACTGTGATAACTTGAGAGAAAGGAAGCACATAGGGTGAACCCCAGTTCAGCATGTCTGTCTGCCTGGAGAACTTTTCCCACCACGGTACAGGAAAGTGGAGCTCAAACCCTGGTGATTTGGCCAAGCTGAAGAGGCTGCAGAAACAGCTGGAATTGACAGGGCAGGTCACTGGAGGGGGCTGCACTTGAAAACCAGGAGACGTGTACAGCAATTTTTATAGCACTGCCATTTATAACAGCAAAAGCTCCAGGAACAACCTAATGACCCATCAACAGGAGAGTGGATCATTTGTGGTATAATCACACGACGGAATGTTACAAGGCAGTGAACGTGAATGAACTAGTTAAAAACAAGCCAGTAGGGTAGTGTTGAGTGAAAAGGGCAATTCCCAGAAGACTTCATTCAACAAATACGTTTTGTAAAATCAAAAGCAACTAAAACATACAGTATGTCACACATATGTGATCAAATATACGTGGATAAAATGAGATTGAATAAGGTTAACTTATAGTTATCACACAAGAAAGGGAAGAGGGGAGAAACAAATTAGGGGTACGGGATTAACAAACTACTAGACGTAAAAATAGATAAGCAACAAGGATTTACTGTATAGCACAAATTATACCCAATATCTTGAAATAACCTATAATGGAGTATGATCTGCAAAAAAACTGAATCACTATGCTATACACCTGAAATTAACACAATATTGTAAATCAACTATACTTCAATTAAAAAAAGGTTAAATAACTAGTCCAAATTCCCAAATTTAGTATTGGAGTCAAGGACATACCTCCAGTACTCAGTATCCCCAGAGCCCCATGGGAGGAATGTCTATTGTACTTTCCACATAACTAGTTTTCCTCTCCACCTAAACTGTTAAGAATCTCAGAAGTGAATCTGGTACTCTTATCATAGCAAGTATATTATTAACACATACATATTGTTATGCATACTTTTAGCTAATATTTATTATTCACTATTTCTTGCCACCAGGATGTCTTAGATGTATTCTCATTTAATGCTCAAAAAAAAAATTCTGATTTTAACACCTGAGGAAACTGAAAGGTTACACACGAGGTCTGATGTTAGCAAACTGATAAGAAACAGCCCTATTCAAACTGATCTGATTCCCAGCGTAAGCTCATCAGCTCACTCTTCTTTCATAACTTCATTTTTCCTTTTGTATGTATTTTATATAGTTTGTTCTTTGTATAAGCCATCTCACCTTTATTGCAAAAATGTAGAGAATCAAAGAATAACACATGAATGTATGAATTACAATTTTGCTTTATCTTACCTACTGCCCTAGGGCACTGTCCTAGTTGACTGCTGTCTTCCTGAAGAAAGGAGACTGGACCAGTTCTGAAATTTGATGCTACATACTGCTTAAAAGTTTTTTTTTTTTTCCTTTTAATGTGACACTAATCGTGCTCCCGAGCCACTATTCTATAGACATGTTAACTTCCAGGATGAGGCTAAGCGAGGTCTGCGCTAAGTCCTGAAGAACAAAGGCTCAGGAGCCCAATATTCCATTAAGACCTCAGAGACAATGTCTATGTTTACCTGTACAACAGGATAAGAAGTTAGATGAGTTTCCAATCAGGGCGAGAAGGGTTTCTAGACAACTAGGAAAATAATGCTTAGCGGGGAGGCCTGTACTTAAACTTTTACCACCAGCCCTAACTCAAGTAAATGTTATTAATAATCCTACATTTACCTACACTAATTTATAGAAGTGGCAAACTGGTGACCCTTGACAGAATCTTACCTACAGACATGTTTTCTTTGAGCCTGACATTTGAATTCATTGCCAATATTTACAATTCAGATTTCACATTTTTTAAATATCTAGAATTCTGGTTCCACTTGAAAATTTGGGAGATTTGGGAATCCTAGTCCCACATTTCCATCCAGCAACAGGACTGAGCTAAACAATGCTGTCCCCTTTATCCTGGGCATTTATGTTTACAAATGTTTACAGAACAGCTACTCTTTCTGGCACGAGGTGTACAAAAACGTCTTATTTCTAGAGAGAGATGTTTTATTTTTAAAAGGACTGGATCTTGTGCATCGGCAAAACAGGCCCTTTAGCTTTCTTCTTGCTATTCCCCAAGAAATAAAATCATTACTGCTTTGTAAACATTTTTAGTGGCATATGTAGTAATAGAAAGTCAGCTTTAAGATAATGCTATGTTTGGCTAAGACAAACTTATGGTTTAGTACTTACAGTAAATCATGCTGTTTAGTAAAGAGCAAAACATAAAAAGGCATACTGTCCCATATTGAGCAAGTTTGTAAGTTACATCAGGGACCTCAGGATCTAACACAGCGTTTACAGATTAAAAGACCAAAAGTAGTGGCTACCATCTGGAAAGAAATTTGAGACCCTACTTCAGTTCTTGCACCAAAATAAATTCCAGAAGGATCAAAGATTTAATTAAATAATAAAAAGTAAGAAAGCAAAGACAATTTTTATAATCTTTGAGTGGGAAAGGCCTCCCAAGGCCACTAGAGAATTTGCTTATATAAAAACAAATCTTTGCATGAAAACAAGCATCATAAACAAAGTCAAAAGACAACATAGAAAAAAATATTTACAATGCAGGTCACAAAGGGTTATTTTCCTTATTTCCCACAAATTACTAATAAGACCAATGAGACAGAAGACCACGGGAAACACTAATGGCTCTTTAACATAAAAATATCCTGAATTCATAATAGGAGGGGCCATTTTTTCATATATCAGAATAGCAAAGATTACGAAGTTTGAGAATGATAATGTTGCTGAGATGAGGAAATAGACATTCATTGCTGTGCAGTATACATTAGTAAAACTTCTGAGAGCAATTTTGGCAGGTTTCAGCAAGTTAACAGCACGAGAGCAGGTTCTGGCGTATACCAAGTACAGGTTTTAGCTATTATAATTAGCCCAACTTTAAACGCACAAACTTATAGAATTTTTTGAAATCATACAAGGATATTCATGGCAATGTTCTTAAAGCAAAAAAACCACAACCATAACTATCTTTAAGGAACTGGTTAAACTGTGATCTATTCAATGGGCTACTATGCAGATGGCTATTTAAGAGAAATGTGGCAGCTCTGTTGTGCTAAGAATCTAAAATGATGACAATTAAGGGGCAGAACAACATATATAATTAGCCTCCTTTTGTGCAACATTGATATATATGCACATATGACTCTTGTGCTTCAGTCTCTCTTGAAGGGTAAATTATTATATTACTGGAGTTGCCTCCTGGGAGAACCTGGTAGCTGGAAACAAAGGTTGTAAACTACCCACTATATAGCCCTTTTACATTTTATACCGTCAAGATATGACTTATTTTTAAAAAGAAAAGGGTGGGGCAGGTGGTTTTCATAAACACACCCCCAAGTACTGGCTGGCCTGGGATAGAACCTGATTCTTACCCCTATTTCAGAGCTTTCCAACACAACCACTCCTTGAGGTCATTTAGTCATGAAAACAAGGGTATTTTAAATTTTGATCCACACTTAGAGAAAATATCAAATATGAGGACTCCTCTCAAATGCTGAGATTATGGAACAACTCTTGATTTTAAAAAATGAGTCACTCTTAGACATTTAAACTATATTTCATTTAAAGAACAGAATGAAAGCAAACACAAAAACTCCCAAAAAGAAAGGTGACAAGGAACCAGATAGGTCTCCTTCATGGGTCTAATTTATAGATATAGAAATCCTTAAGAAACAGACTCTGTTTCAATTTTAAAAACTCCTATTTAATATATTTTCTATGCATTAAGTACTGTTGTAAATACTTAACATTCTCATTTAATCATTAAAACACTGCGAAGAGTAAAGAGAAATAAGCCCAGAGGTAAAGTCTATACAGCTAGCATTTGGTAGAGCTGTGGAACTGGGATCCAGACCTAGGTGTGTCTCTAAAACACCTTACCCCCAATTTTTTAGCATTAAGTCACCTAACACCAGGAAATATGTTTTAAATACATAAAACTAGTTTTCACTTTATGATCAGCAAAAGCCCCAAAACAATAATTGTGATATTAATGGAGGGCAAAATCTCTAAGAGGCCTGAAGATTCTGCTTGAGTCCATCTGCTCTGGGAATTATGCTAATACCTTACCTTCCATTTAACAAGTTTGGTTAGTATTTCCTGTGTCAGAAATAATTCCAAATATGGCATAAGATAGACAACCAAGGCTCCCATGGTTGGGTAATAAGAATTTTGGCTATTTTTAATACTTGACAGGTAACCAAGATTGTCAGGTTTCACTATGAAACTATCAACAAATAGGTTTCTTCTATAATCTCTTAGACAACAGATGGCTAACTTTCACTAATAACTTGATAACTATTTACAAAAGTTATCTAAATTCCAATGCAAGCAACTGCTTCCTCAAATGAGCATTTCCCAGTAACTGCTTTCACCTGTAAATAAATATCCTAGTAAAATCTCGCCTAACTACAGTCATGGAAAATCACAACAACAATCTCAAAAGCTTTCTTGGGTTAGTTACCGAGAATTCTAGGCTTAAGACCACACTGATTTTTAAGATTTAACTCAAAATTCACTCTGGTATTCTACCCCAAACTAGATCATTATCAACAGAAAATGTAACCCTGTTCCTATTGTTTTTAAAAGTTTATGTGTTTTTAGGTATGGATTCACTGTATGAGCTCCTCTACCTCATACTAAAAAGAAAGTTTCTCTCAAAATAAAATGTCAGCTAAAAAAAAATGGGACAAGTTAGCTAACAAATGAACATAAATGTCAAGAACAAACCTTGCTCATTTTATAAAACTGCATAAATTTTTAAAGTTCATTAAATTCCACTGCTGGTTTTTAAAGAACATTTTGTAAATATGAATAATACGGGCATGTTTGACTTTTAAACAAACATTATACTAAATCAACCATGTCTGAGAACTATTAGGCAGAAAAACAAAAAAAAGTTGACATGGTTCCAGACCACGACTTTTAAAGCAAAAGCTAATTGAGCATATACGACAAAGACAATAAAAATAATATACATAATTTTATTACAAAAATTTTTTAAAAAAACAGAATGCAACATTCTCATTCTAGAAAACCCAAAATTCACTATTGATACTAATTTCTATGAGTTTGCTGTGCTACCATACACAAGTCAAGAAATTAAAGAAACAATTAAATATTCAGAAACATTCAACATCAGAAGCTTTAAAATCTAACTGTATGTAGTAGCCCCTCAAAAAGCTACAACCTGCATTTTTAAAAAAGTATTTTCTCTACAAAGAATTTTATCAGCTATACAAAAATCTGTACAGTTTTTATACTGAAGCTAATATTGAGCTGCACTTGAATTCACATTCTTAGCAAAACCACTGCCTGAGCACACACGCACACTCCACACGCATCATTACAGCATAGCCATTTATTCCTCATCTTCATCCTCTTCCTCCTCATCTTCATCTTCTTCCTCCTCTTCCTC
>NC_041222.1:102606988-102610436 GCF_002837175.3 Physeter macrocephalus | reverse complement strand
TTTTTTGGCAGTATCGCCAATGGATAAGCCAGGGTGTTCGCTCTTGATCTTCGGGCGATGTTCGGAGCAAAACAGGAAGAAGGCAGATCTGAAAGGAAGGAGCAGAGCTGTAATGACCTGAATGAAAAATCATGCGGGCAATTCAGTTGACTGAAAAAACAAACAAACAAACAAAACTTACGGAGGCCTTTTAGGCGCATTGGGATCTTTTTTCTTTCCCTTCTTGTCACCTTTGGGAGGAACATAATTCTTCATCTCCCTGTCATAGCGAGCTTTGTCACTTTTTGCCATATCTTCAAACTTGGATTTTTCCTTGGCAGACATGGTCTGTGGGCATGAAAGCAGCAGTGAAAACGCAATACTGTAAACTGACATCCGTCCCCGAAAAGGCAGCGTTCTTTCTCTTCAGGGCCACATTTGCCTCCGTCGTCTTAAACTACACCAGCAGCCCGAAGTCCTGTGCCTCAGACTCTGAATAAAACACTGGGGCCAGTCGGCGGCGGAGGCAAGTTCAAAGTCACGGCCACCTGCCCGCGTGAGGACCCTCGCGCTCACCTTCCATCTCTCGGAACATTTCTTGGAGAACTCGGCGAAGTTGACCGAGGAGTCGGGGTGTTTCTTCTTGTGCTCCTCCCGGCAGGTCTGCACGAAGAAGGCGTACGAGGACATCTTGCCCCGCGGCTTGTTGGGGTCGCCCTTCCCCATGATGCTGCTGCTGCGGCGGCGGCGGCGCGTCCACCTGGCGGGAGAGCGCGGCGGGCGCTGGCGGGCGGGGCGGCTTCCCGCCCAAACGCCGCCGCCCCCCACCCCCCGGGCCCGCCGCCCCCGCCCGGCCCTTTCTGACAGGAAAGCCCCCGGCTTCCAAGCCGCGAGCCCTGCTCCGAGCTGCCGCCTCGCACCCTGCGTTCAAAACACTCCCGAGACGGGCCCGGCCGAGCTTCCCGCCTCCGCAGTCAGGCCCGCCCGGCCCGCACCCGGATCCCGCCCGCAGGGCGAGCCCCGAGAGCCGCAGGCGCCCGGGCCGGCCGTGAGGGAAGGGGGCCGGCCACGCACCACAGGCCCGGAGCCGACTCTTGCCTGGCGGTAGCTTTTCCTCAGAGTACCGCGCAGCGGCCGAGTCCGACCGCGACGCTGCTAGCCGCGGCTCCGGCGTGAACTGGTCTGTCGCTAACGCAATCCTCCGTCTCTTGTTTTGCAGACTTCTCCGCGCCACTCTATTTTTAACTCTGTGCTTGCTATTTGCATCTGATGGGCAGGAAATCTTTATTTTTCTACTAAAAGCGTTGGTTATTGCTACATTTCTCAAGCTTGGTTTTCAGTGTGGATTTTTGCGGGTGATTTTTAGCACCTATGGGTACAAAATCATTAAATGAAGGCTGGCAGGAAGGAAGGAGTGCCCTGAGCCGGGAAGTCTCTTAACAATGTGTGTGTGTGGTGGGTAGACCAGAGGATTAACGGGGCAGGCAGGGAGGTGGTCAGTCACTGCGGGGGCTCCCTGGCTGTGAGCATGTCTTCCAGCAGAACACAGTGAAACCCGTGGCTTGCTGGTTGGAGGTGATTGTGCTTAGGAGCCTGGTTATAGATTTTTTTTTTTCCACAGGTGTGTGTTCACTGTTTATTTTGGGTGAGCCTTGATCCTCAGACACACACAGCCTGACCAAACTGGCAGATTTGTGAGAATTTTAATATTGAGAGGATTCTGTTATTGGAGTTATGCACTGTTGCTAAGGCATTGCTTTTTATTCTAAAATTTGGTCTTGGATAACTCTCCAGTTTATGCTGTTGGGATTTCAGTTAATTGTTACGCTTTTGTGATCTGGTCTGGTATAATACCACATATGGGATTTTATCTTTTTTTGCATGTATGAATGACATTCCTGTACTGTTGTTTTTTATATTGCTGGATAATAATTTAATCCAGTTCCCTATCATGGGTAAGACACTTAAAGTTGATTATAATGAAATCACTTGGGTCTGCTTCTCTGACTCTTGTGAAGATGGGATCAGCTTATTCTCAAATTCATTGTATTTGGCAAAAGACCTGCCCTTCTGAAGTACACAATACTGGACGATGATCATTTTGGCTTAGAGGAAATCCTGGTCAAATTACCTAGTTAAACTTTTAAGAACATGCTATTCTCAGTATTCACAAATGTATTTTGTAATGCTGGAAGTCTCCTCTAAAGTTCTTCCTGAGATTTTTGTGAGAGTTCATTTAGTGCAGGTAACCACAGGGAATCCAGCTATGAATTTGGAGGAAAGTGACAACTTCTAGCTGTTGGAGGCCATCAGTAGCCCCCCTTCTCCGAGAGGAGGGTTGAGAGGAAGAGGGCTCACTAGTGGTCTGCCGATCCCTTCTACCCTAAGCGCCCCAGTGAGACTGGGGGGAATCCCTGGTTAGGTAGCATTATGTGAGTTTGGGGGATTATGTAAAAGTATAACTGCACACATGCTGTCCTTGCTTTGGTAACTGATTTTAATATCCTGTTGGTTTGTTGTTGAAACTTCTTCTATGACAGTGAAGCTTTTTGTCTTTATTTTTCAATCAGAAAATCTTTCTCCCCACTTGAAAAGTTGGAATCTGGGCTACAAGGCATTCTGCAATCTTTGACCTTCTTGCCTCCCCAAACCTCTAAGGAAAGCTGGGCATCCAGTAATCTCAGACTTGTGATTGTGCTTTTGTAACCTTGCTTGACATCTAGGACTTTTGGAGGGTTTTAGATTTTTGACGATAACTTTAAATTTTATTCTCATTTATTTCTTCCTTTTCTGTTTCAGTGTCCTGGGTCATGAAACTTAATCCACAACAAGCTCCATTATATGTGAGTAAATCGCAAGATTTCATTTTATACTTACTTTTGCTGTTTAATTCTTATAATAAACTAAAAAAATGCTCTCATGTGATTATCAAAGGAATTTTTAACCATCTACACATGAATTTATTGTCATAATACACTTAAGAAAATGAATTTGATTTAGTAAATATTAAATGATAATAATGCATGGTACTGAGCGGAGAACAAATAATGCCCGTAAGACTTGTGAGGTAGACTGATCGGGGTGATAAGATGCGTGTATAAAACAATTGCATTGCCCTGCCAAACGATACTCCGGCTTATTTTTTATGTACAGTGCATTTCTGTAAAAGTAGCGTGTAGAGCTTCCTACTGCCATGGTCAGTTACCCTGTGCCACAACTAGGTGGCACTGTTTCATTGGCAAAAGTGCTATTTACTTTAAGAATCTTGGTGAAAGCTGATGTATCATCTCCCTAAAGTGAGGGAATTATAAGATGAAATGGATAAATGAATGAATCGAGGCTTGAAAAAGTAAATTCTAGGGGTGTGTGTGTGTGTGTGTGTGTGTGTGTGTGTGTGTGTTTGTTTTGTTTTTTTTTTTTAACTGTTGTAAGAGAGAATTATCTGAATCAGTGATGAAAAGTGCCTGTT
>NC_041222.1:102549374-102606488 GCF_002837175.3 Physeter macrocephalus | reverse complement strand
CCACCCGAGGCCAGCCCGCCGTCCCCGCAGTGGTCACTGTCTGGTCCCCGCAACGCGATCGTTTTCTAAAACCTTTTCCCCTATCAAAGATTCCCTTCGAGACTGGCGTGAAAGCTCCGCCCCCCCCGTTGCATTTATGCGCCAAACTGCGCGCCGCGGCGTTTCCAGGCTACTGCGAGCCCAGGTTCAGAATCTTCGCTTTAGTGTCTGGTGAGAGCGCAGCCGAGCGACCTTAGCTTACTGCTTCCAGGCGTCACCAGCCGCCTTTCCCGGGGTAGGAGGACGTTGACTGACATCTTATTGCTATTTCTGTGTTGTGTTTAGTTTTGAGGGTTATTTTTTCCTCTTGGCCCATATGTTAACAGTGACAGTTGGTTTCAACAGATTTTAAATATACTTTCTTTTCTCAGTAAGTTCGCTGGCATTTGTTAGACTGTGTGCTCCTGTTTGGTTTGGATACGGTGATCATTAGAACCTCAGTTCCAGCAGCTATTTTTCTAGATTTACTAATCAAAAACTAGGTTTTTGCAAACGGAAATGGATGTTATTTGTACAATATTGTGCATGTCCTCAATACCACTGAATTTTAAAATAAACTTGAAAAGTAAGGCATCAGTGATCTGTTCATTGCTATTTGAATAATGTATGATTTGTTTTTTCCATTTGAATTTTTGTGTACTTTTATAGCACGATTGTAACTGTGATCTTATTTGAGAATAGGGTCATTGCAGATGTAATTAGTTAAGATGAGGTCATACTGGAGCTGGGTAGGCCCCTAATCTCATATGATCGGTGTCCTTGTTAAAAGGGTTTGTTTGGCCATAGAGACAAGCATGGAGGTAAGATGATGTGAAAAGACACAGGGAGATCAGGCCATCTACAAGCTAAGGAGAAGGGCCTGGAGTAGATTTTTCCCGTACAACCATCAGGAGGAGCCAACCGCACTGACACCAATTTCCATTCTTTATTCCATCACAGCAGAGAACAGGAAAACATTTCTATATTTAATCTGCATTTACCCTCCATGCCAAGACTTCACTCTGCTGTACTTCCTGATCTAAAAGTAACATTGAGATGCACAGTTAAGTCATAAATGAAATAAGGCTTAAGTGAGATCTAGACAGTGGTTGGTTACAGAACTTTTTTTTTTTAATGGAAACTATATTACAGAATCTGGTAGCACACACACAAAAATCTAATCCCAAATGTTGTTCAGAAAAAATGGATTAAATATACAGGAGGCCTAGTTCACTATTAGGAAATACTTGGTATATTCATTATGTCATGACTAATATGACTTTATCAGAAAACTGAAATGTCCTATGAAGAGGTAGTACTAAAGGTGTTTCTCATTGTGCCACTAATCCTGTTAACGGTTCTAAATGGGAAAATAAGATTGTATTTCTAAAGAAAAAGAAAAAGGTTGTACTCAACTTTAAAGACATTTCTTTTCAGAAACATATCAATTTCATATATTCTAAAACTAATTTTCCAAATTTATTTTTATTAGAATACTACATTTTCCTAAAAGATGATAAAGGGGAAAGTGTTTATGTTTCTCATAAAAAATGTATAAATTAAAATCCAACAAGGGCTGTGATTTTGCACAGTACACTTAACATTTCTAGATTTTTGATTGACAAACTGTAAAATGACATTGGGGGGATAATCTTTAAATTTTATGATTCTATAATTCTGCAAATATGTGATCATAATGTGAGGAAATATTTTAATTTTAGCAGTTGTTAGGTGGTCAAGAGATTGTAATTAAAATTTAAAAGATAAATAATTTGTTTCCAGGAAATCCTTTGGTTATAAGTACCAATAAGTGTGAGCCCAGTTACTTCAAAACAGTATTTAATGAAGTAAGAGTTTTATAGCTACTCAAATGTAATAAGCTATATAGAACAAACTTTAGATTACACACTGTTGCTCAGTCATCTTCGTCTTCTAGTAAAATGATCTTACCAGGGTTTTTCCCCCTAGGCGATACCAATATATCACTTTATTTGCCAAACTTGCCTGAGTTCAGCATCTCACAAACTGTAACGGCATAGATATTTAGCAATAAATTAATTATGAGCTAAGATCGAAGCTGTTTCCAAAGTAGGTCCCCTATCCTATAAGTATAAATAGCTGTTCTGTAGATAAATTGGAATTTATCTACAGCAATGTCAACCTGGCAGGATTGTGTAGAAATAATCTGGGTTGTGCTACCTATTGAAATTCATATCATTTATTCAGTCAGTTATCCTAAAAATTTGTACTTTTCATAATGAAATCATACTGGAAAACCATGAGGGGAAGAAAATATATACATTTTTTTGTAACCTCCCCTCATACACACAAAGCAGTAAATGATAAGTTCTCAATAATTATTATTATTGATTGATTAACTCATATAGTTAGTCAAAATTAAGTATACTTTCCGTAAGGTAAGTTGCATATAAAATTATTATTGTTCTCTCAAGTTGCATAGTTAGTGTAAAAAACGGAAAGCCGTTAATTGCTCTGCACACATATTAGTTTCTGAAAGATGAATCTTACATTGGAGTTTAATATTTTTAAGTTGTTTGAAAGGCAGAGGAGAAGGAAAAGCATACTCAAGTGTTACCACATGGGCACAGCCATTTGTGAGTAGACCACAGGTTCTGAGGCCTAACTGCTAAGAGTCACATTAGTGATGCAGCTCAACAGTAAATTTTTGAAGAAATGAAAATGCAGGTAAAGAAAAAACAAAAGCCTCTCATTCTGCTGCTGGCATTTTCAATGAAAAATGATAAGAAAACGAAGGTATTTTGTTTTTCTTCAAAAAAAAACCTATTATTTTCGTGAATCAGTGTGAACTAAATGTCCACCGAAAGAGCAGAAATGAATCAGAGACCACCAAGACCTAAAGCAAAAGCGCATGTGACAATGTCTAAGGATCAGGAATGAGCCAGATGTGAACTGGGTCTTACTAAGACTTCACAACACAGCCTGGATACATACAGCTCAATCCCTCATTGGATTGAGATAATCAGTCCCTTATCCTTCTACCTATTAGAGGGGTTGGTTCTGCCCTACAGAGGAAAGGTCAAATCCTCTCTAGTAGAAGAGGTCATCTGGAGCAAATCATAATAAAAAATGTGAAAACTAAAGACAGAAAACATCTTAGGAACCAGAGGAAAAAGACGGTAAATTTTAAAAAGCAACAATAAGCCTGAATGCTGACTCTTCAACAGAACTGTGAAATCCAGAAGACAATAGAAGGACATCCTTAAATTCCTAAAGAAAAAAACCAAACTGCTAACCTCAAATTTTATATCCAGGGGAAAAGCTTTCAAGAACTAAGGCAAAATAAAGATATTTTCAGACAAGAAAAAGCTGAGAATTCATTCCCTCAGTCCTGCGTAAGGAAAATGATCCTAAATCCTCAGGAGGAGAAAAAGAACACAGGCAAGGGTAATTATGTAAATTGTTTGTTTAAAACAGTATAATAATGTCTTGTGCATTTTTATAACATGTAGAAGTAGATTCTAAGAAGAGATAGGAGAAATAAATGGAGTTAAATTGTAAGCATCTTTTGTTGTTCAGAAAATGATAAAAGTAATCAATGGTATTAAGCTGTAATATGCCTAGCATGATGTACATACTTTGATTGGGGTCCTAGTTACCCAGGTATGTGTATATATACACTTATATACATACACATGCAGGTATGTGCATGTGCAAAAATTCATCCTCCTGTATGTAGGATACCAGGTCTTGAATATAAGTCTATGCTTAAAAAGCCAATGACTAATGGCTACTAAGCATATGAAAATATGTTTAACATCATTAATCATTAGGAAAATGCAAATTAAACCCACAGTAAGATATCATCTCACACCCACTGGGATGGCTATAATCAAAAAGAAAATAGCAAGTGTTGGAGAAGATGTAGAAAAATTGGAACACTCATGCATCACTGATGGGAATATAAAATAGTACAGTCACTATGGAAAACAGTTTGGCAGTTTCTCAAGATTTAAACATATTTACCCAGCAATTCCACTCCTAGGATCTACCCAAGAGGAAGGAAAACCTATGTCCACAAAAATAACTTGTATATGAATGTTTATAGCAGCCTTACTTGTAATAGCCCAAAGCTAGAAACAATGCCAATGTCCGCTAACTGATGAATAAACAAACAAAAGTGGTGTATCCATACACTGGAATACTATTCATCAGTAAAAAAAGAATCAAGGGGGAAAAGGGACAAACACTGATAAAAGCTATAACATAGATGAACCCTTAAAAACATTATGCTAAGTCAAGCAAGACACAAAAGACAACATATTGTATGATTCCATCTATATGAAATTTCTAGAAAAGGCAAACATATGTATAGACACAGAAAACTAAAGAGTGATGCCCTAGGGCTGGAGGTGGGAGCCCGGCTGACAGCACAGAGGCACAGCAGAACTTTTTTCAGGTGATGGAAATGTTCTGGAACTGGCTTGTGATGATGGTTGCACAACTGTATAGATTAACTGAAAATCACGGAACTGTACACTTATAATGGGTAAGTTTGTGATATGTAAAATATGCCTCAGTAAAGCTTTTTTATTTTTTTAAGGCCAATGACTTATTTTTCCGCTTGCAGAGTACTTAATCCAAAATAGTCAAGAACAATTTAAACTTTAACAATAAGAGCTGCAGAATACAGTATGAAAATAGAGGCATCATTTGAGAGGAAGTGAATACTACTCTTCTATTTTAGGAAACAGTAGTTAAGAGAGCCAGCAGCTATTGAATTGTAGAATAGCATTGTTAATTTGGCCCATATTTAGCTGAATATCTATTGCTTTCATACAGGAGGAAAATAATTCTGTTGTAATTTTTTTTGAAAATAATTTTTTGTCTACTTTTTTGTAGGTGTTTCCAGTTAAAGTAAATTTGTGATATATTAATACTGTGCTGATCTTATATCTAGCCAATGACAGTTTTTTTAAGTTTGGTAATGACTAAAAATGGTAAATTCTGGTGTAGATGCTCATAAGGGTGAAATATTTACAACTTTGCCCCCTAAATAATTTTGATTCTATGCTTAGTAGTTTGATGGTATTTAAAAATACGTTTGCAAACAATATGAGATTTTTTCAGACGTACTTTAAAAAATATCCATCTAAATTCAAAGTCTAGAATTCTAATTAGGCTAAAACAATGCACTTATGCAGAGTTGAAGATTGGACTGATTAGCAAAGAAGAAAGAGTATTTACTCTGTGCCTAGTAGGACAAGCTGAAAGTTAAAAGGACAATAAAAATTGAACTGATCTTACTTTGTGGAAAATTGTCATTCTAGGAATTTCTGTAACCAGTTCTCTGGACAATGATCCCACCTTTGTACAGACACAGCAGTACTCTGTCTATTCAATAACCTCTAAGCCTGTCTCATTCCCACAGTTTTTTGTGTTTATTTTTGAGAGGAGGGTGGCAGGGTGAGGGTTGGTCTGAAGGATCTTGGGAATGGAGTGACTGTAACATAGAATCTGAGTCTGCTCTCCCTGCTGAGTAGGAAATCAAAAGAAAGTCTATTCTCAAAAATCAAAAACAGAAGTCAGTGAGGTAACTCCACACAAATGTGAAATACTCTTAATGTGGATAAGATTTAACCAAAAATCTGTATTTCTCAATCTTTTCTCCTGCACAAGATCCCTGGCATCCTACTTTCATGAGTCTGGATTCATTTTCAGGTTCTAACGCCAATCTTCCAGTGCCAGTGCTGCTTCCCAACCTGCACACCCCTCTCACCACTGCAGCTTCCTAAAATACAGTCGCTTCATAAAAACCTTAAACCTGCATGCCTCCAAAATGTCTGCATTATGTCTAAAGCAAGTGAGAGAAAAAGACACCGTAAAAACACACGTGCTGATTTCTGACACAAGAGATGAGCCAAGGAGAAGACAGAAGACGCAGGGGGGTGATTGTGACAAGCAGTAATGATAAGGGTGGACCCTGGGCCAGGTTGCTCAAAGTGGTAGCTGTATACAGAGGGACATTAGGTTTTATAAAATTTATGGCTAATGCCATATGTATTGAACAATAGAATGTGATACACGATACCATTTATTTAACAAACAGAGTGTCTGCTGTGTGCCAGCCACTGTTCTAAGTGCTCTAAAAATATCTAATCCTCTTAAAGCCAATGAGATAGAAATACTAGTGTTATCTTCACTTTTACAGAGGAAGTCACTGAGGCAAAGAGAATGTTACTTGCCTGAGGTCACCGTATCAGCCAGTATCCAGTCAGGAAAAGAAAAGCCACTTTGGGTATTTCAGAAGGAATGTTATTACCTCTATTTTTGACCGAATCCCTACAGAAGGACTGGAGGAGCAAAAGGGAGAGAGACTATCCAGAGGGTACTGGGATAAAAGCCAGCATCCCTGCCCTCGGGACACAAAACAGAAAGCCGTGTCATCCAAAACCCACAAATGTGTGCTTCTGAGGTTTTTGGAACTTAACTGTTGGCGTTACTAGAACTGTCTCTGCTAGCTGCTTTGCAGGAAGCCAGCAGCCTTCGGGGACCCCTGTTCCTGGAGCCATCATAGAGGAGCACAGTGCTGCCGAGGCTGCTGGAGCCCGAAGAAAGGAGGAGTGCCTTCCGCCCTCCTCCCGCCCACTGATCTCCTGTCAGCAGAACCGAACTGGTGACCTCCTGGCAAGTGAGTCTGGGACATGTCCTTTAGGGTTCTAGAATCCAGAGGAGAGAGTAGAGAGAGAAAGGAACTGAGAGACAACAGACAACCTGCACAGTCAAACAACTGGCAAGTGGCCAAGCTTGAATCTCAAGCAGTCTGGTTCCCGAGTCCATGCTCTCAACTACTACGCTGTGCTATGGCACTAGGATGTACTGTAACAAGAGTATTTCACACATTTTAAATTAACATCTGATCATAAATGTCAATCAGCAGCAAAGAAATTGTAGGACTTGTATACATTAAATATTCCACAACTATTTAGCAAGTTCCTACTTTGTGCCAGGCACTGTTCTACTAGAAATACATTGAAAGGGAGGGGAAAAAAAGAACAGAAAAGAGGGAAGAGAGCTCCTTTCTCCCTATTTCAGATTGAACAAAATTCTCTGGGAAAGAGTCCAGCTGGCTTGGCTTGAATCATGGGCCCACCCACTGGACCAAGCAATTTAGCTGCTGGGTGGGTATTGGGGAAATAACCTAGTGGAAATGCCCTTTATAATCCTGAGACAAGGATTTGAGTGCAGGTAGTTTATCTGGAGGATTCAGGAAACACCAGTAGGAGGTGGGGAAGTGAGACAAAGAAGGGAAGGCAGTAAATAAAGGGCGCCTTATTAAGCCAGCTACCATTGGTAATGCCTGGAGCATAATCCCACGGGAAAACTGGGAAATGGTATGAAACACATGCCTCAGAGTTACCTACCTGAGGGGCAAGAGAGCTGGGGTATCTGTACAACCTGTCAGACCCTGTCAGTCATTAGGTGAGACATGCTGAGACAAGAGCCTGATAATTCCCTGCACTTCCGAATTGCCCTGACCCCAGGGACAGGTCTGCCTTCCATTCTTGGGAGAAAGCCCTCGGGCAAAGATACTGATACTGGTAGCAGGAAAGCAGCCTGAGGAATTGAAGTGGTGAAAGCCAGAGAGTTACCCGAGAGGATCTGAAGGGTCTACTGCACTTAATTTCTTCATCAGATAAAAATTTCCTCTACACAGAGTTGCTGTGATTTCAAAGGAAATAATGCCTAGAAAGAGTTTTATGAAGTAGAAAGTCTAATACAAACAATTATTGTTTGGAAGTTTCTTGAAGGTAAGGAATGTGTATCATGTTTTATATCTCTCCTAGGTCCTTGCACAGTGCTGTATATATGTCATAGGCTCAAATATTCACCGAGTGAATTTGTCAGTTAATAACTGAACATATTCCTTTTAGGTTTACAAAAGGTGGACTTATTTTTAAACTGTCATTAAGATCAATAACTAATTTCTGCTAACTTCTGAAAGAATTTTTCATGTTTCAAGAGTTTTAAGTAACGTGGTCTTGTTCTAGTCCTTCTATTATTCTTAAATCTAGACAGTGGTAGATAACTCTATTAATCACCTACCCAATAATCATTCTCCCGTTCCTTCTTAAATTAAAAAAATACCTTGATTATAATAAATAGGGTATTCATAGATTGTTGCTGGTTCAAGTCAATCATGAGAATGCTACTCTGAACAGCATGGGGGAAAGTCAGAAAAATCACAGGTACCAACCCTGACACTGATGAACTCCTGAGGCATCACCAGTCTTCTATTACTTCAGAAAAATAAACGCCCAACAATACTGTTAAGCAGGTATTCTGTTTTATGCAGGCAGTGATTCATAACTTTTTAAATAACTTATTTCCCCTCTTTTTGCATAGAAATCCCAGGACGTCTTTTTTTTTTTTTTTTTTTTTTCGGTACGCGGGCCTCTCACTGCTGTGGCCTCTCCCGCTGCGGAGCACAGGCTCCGGACGCGCAGGCTCAGCGGCCATGGCTCACGGGCCCAGCCGCTCCGCGGCGTGTGGGATCTTCCCGGACCGGGGCACGAACCCGTGTCCCCTGCATCAGCAGGCGGACTCTCAACCACTGCACCACCAGGGAAGCCCAAGTCATTTTATTTCTGGAATAAATTATTTAAGATAGTAACTTATCAGGACACACAGATGAGCAGTAAGCGGTTATACACACTAGGCGTTAATCCTTCTGCGTTCCCCTCTGACTAAGGCAAGCTCACAGGATTCCCCGCAGCTCTCTTCCTGTGCTCTCACTGCAGTATTCACTTTGATATTTTAAAACTTACATCTCAAGAAGCTCAGCAGGGCTCTGTCACAGAAAGTGGTAGTGAGATGATGACCTTTCAGATACCAGTTAATGTAGCATAATTAGTCACCATGGTCTCCTCCTCCCAGCTTCTTGGCTTGGCTCCGCCACATTCAAAACATACATTCTCTGTTCTCCCTCCAGGATATATTTTGAATCTCTACTTATCTCCGTCTCTGCAATAATCACACAAGTTCAAGCTACAATAATTTCTTACCCAGAATACAGCAATAGACTGTGGTCTCCCTAATTCCAGGAACTCTTGGCCTTAACAATCCTTCCTCCACGGAATAGCGAGAATGATCTTCTCAAAACATAAGTCAGATCAATTGCTTCCCAGCATAAAACTTTTCAGTGGCCTACCGTTTCACACAAAATAAAATCCAACACCTTGGACTTCCCTGGTGGCGCTGTGGTTAAGAATCTACCTGCCAGTGCAGGGGACATGGGCTCGAGCCCTGGTCCGGGAAGATCCCCCATACCACGGAGCAGCTAAGCCCGTGAGCCACAACTACTGAGCCTGCGCTCTACAGCCCGCAAGCCACAACTACTGAGCCCGTGTGCCACAACTACTGAAGCCCACGTGCCTAGAGCCTATGCTCTGCAATAAGAGAAGCCACTGCAATGAGAAGCCCACGCACTGCAACGAAGAGTAGCCCCCGCTCACCGCATCTAGAGAAAGCCCGTGTGCCACAACAAAGACCCAACACAGCCAGAAATAAATAAATAAATAATCTTTAAAAGAAAAAAATCCAACACCTTACCATTGCACACAATGCCCTGCATCGTCTGCCCTCTTCCTGTCTCTAACATCAGCCCCCATGGCTCCCTGTCCCTCATGCCATATATAGACTATCTTTCAGCTCCTTAAACACCAAATCTTGTGCCTCAAGGCCTTTGCACAAGCTATTCCTTCTGCCTAGAAAACTTTTACATTCTTTCTCATCATAGCTGGCTCCTTCACTTCAGGTTTAAGCTTAAATATAAAGTTGCTGCCCAAATTTCTCTCATAACAGTTACCACACTCATCACTAACTGTAATAATATGTGTATCTGTTTGCTTATTAGTTTAGGGGGTCTATCCTCAGCTAGACCCCAATTGGGCAGAGATGGTTTCTTTTCTTCTCCTTTAACACAGCACTTGGTACATGAGTGCTTGTAAATTTCAATTACATGAATTAGTCAATGAAGTAATAGTACTGATTTGACTTGAAAGCAATCCCCAGAATCCAAACTGGATTTTTTTTTTTGTCCTTCCTTGTAAAAGAGGGATGTGTGATTGCATCTTTCAGCATTATGATAAACTAAGTACTTGGGTATTTTTGTGTTCTTCTAAGAATTATTTCCTGAGTAAATTATTCTTTCTAATGCATTACTAGGATGGCAGAAAATGGGGGAAATAGCTAAGGAATTCCCCTCTTCCAAAATAAGGGCCAGGGTAGGGGGAGACCCCAACCATGAGCTAAACTCAGGAGTGGTAGCTTTGAGGGCTAAGTAAACCTGAGGCCCAGGTCAGCCCTGAGAACAAATGCCCAGGGCAGCAGTTTAATGTGTGACCCTAACCTGTAGGCCCACAACAAGGAAGGGAAACTAACTGGAGCCAACATTAACTCAGGCCTTTTGAAGAAACTAAAAAGCATATTGGTAGCACACTTTGTTTCTTCACAGAAACGTATGAGAATCCTCAGTTGGGAAAACATCCCAATTTAATGTTGCAGAAAAATCACAGATCAAATTAAGTACAAAATCAAAGATGACCAAGCAAATGAAGAAGCAAGCCACTGTTGAACAAACCCAAGGAATTCAGATATTGCAGTCATTAGATTTGGAATATAAAGATCCTTAATAGGAAAAAGGACAAAATTATAAAGATGAGGAAGTAACAGGTGTCTATTAGGAACGGCAAGAAAGATTTGAAAATTAACCAACTGGATCTTCCAGACATAAAAAACATAATTGTTGACATATTAATGAATGGGCTAAACAGATTAGATAGAGCTGAAAACAAAATTAAACTGGAAGATGTTATTAAGAAATTACCTAGAATGAAGCACAGAAGAAGGACATGAAAAATATTGAAAAACGAAGTTGAGAAACGTTGGAAATAGAAGAACGTTTATCACTATTCCAATATGTTTAATGAGTTCTAGGAAAAAAGGGACAGAGAAAAACAAGGAATGGTATTATTTTAATATTGTAGGTGAATTTTTTTATAATGAAAAATATGAATTCAAAATTAAGCACAAAATAACTCAAGTAGTTTAATAAAAATAAACCAGCAACAAATACTGCAGGTTGAATTTGCAGAATATCAAAGATAAATGATTTAAAAAGAAGCTAGAGAGAAAAGACAGTTTCCCTATGAAGGAAGACAGACTTCTCAATAGCAACAATGGGAGCCCAAAGACTGAAATAATACCTGTCAAGTGCTGAAGGAAAATGACTGTCATCCTAGAACTGTGTGCACCCAGCAAAATGATCTTGCAATATAAGTGCAAATAAAAATATTTTAAGATGAAAGAAAGTTGTGAGACTCAACAGACTAGCCCTAACAGGACTTCTAAAGTAAGTACTACTGAAGAAGGAAAATAACCCTAGAAGTACAGTATGAATACAAGAAGGACTAGTTAGCATTAAAGAAAAAAAAGAAGAGTTGCCAGTATGAGAAAAGAAAGACAGGAAATAGAAAATAACCAGTTAGAACACAGAGAGAAACATGAAAAATATAGAAAAGAGCATCAGAGATAAATGTGACAAAATGAAAAAGTCTAGCTTCATGTACCTTGAGTTCCAGAAGATGAAGAGAGAAAACGGAGGAAAGATAATTGAAGACATAATAGCCAAGAATTTTGCACAACTGATAAAAGACACCCATAGATTTAAAAACACACAGGGAATTCCCTGGCGGTCCAGTGGCGAGGGCTCTGCGCTTCCACTGGGGGGGCATGGGTTTGAGGGTTGGATCCCTGGTCAGGGAACTAAGGTCCCGCATGCCATGGGGCACGGCCAAATAAATAAATAATAAATAAATAAAATAAAAGCAGTTGTGCCTTACCAAAAAATAAATATAAATAAAAACAAAAACCCCTCAACCTAAGGCTCACACCTTACACAAAAATTAACTCAAAATGTACAATGGACTTCAACGTAAAATGGAAAACTATAAAATTTTTAGAAAAATAACAACAACACAGGAGAAAATCTTTGGGATCTAGAGCTAAGGAAAGACTTCTTAGACTTAACACCAAAAGCACAATCCATAAAAGGAAAAACTGATAAGTCAGACCTCATGAAAACTAAAAGATTTTCTCTGTGAAAAACACTGAGAGGATGAAAAGACAAGTTACACACTGGGAGAAAATATTTGCAAACCACATGTCTGGGAAAGGCCTAATATCTATATTATATGAAGAACTCCCAAAACTCAACAGTAAAAAAAAAAAGTCCAATTAGAACAATGAACAAAAGAGATGAACAAACACTTACCAAAGCAGGTACAGTATATGCATGGTAAATCAGCAGATGAAGAGACATTCAATATGATTAGCCATTAGGGAAATGCAAATTAAAACCACAATGACATATCACTACACACTTATCAGAATGGCTAAAATAAAATTAGTGACAACACCCAATGGTGGAAAAAATACAGGGAAGCTTTATCAATCACGCGTCCATTGTTGCTGGCGATATAAAATGGTACAGCCACTCTGGAAAACAGTTTGCAGTTCCTAAAAACCTAAGCATGAAACTACATACAGCCCAGCAACTGCACACCTGGGAATCTATCCCAGAAAAATGAAGTCTTTATGTTCAGACAAGAACCTGTACATGAATGTTTACAGCAGCATTGTTCATAATTGCCCCAAAATGGAAACAACCCAGATGTCCTTCATCAGGTGAATGATTAAACAGACTGTTTTACATCGGTACTGTGGAATACTACTCAGCAATAAAAAGGAGCAGATTATTGACACATGCAACAACCTGGGTGAATCTCCAGAGTACTGTGTTGAGTTAAAAAAAAATCCAAAAGCTTACATACTGTGTAATTTCTTGTATTTTTATATATTTTGTTTTGAAATGACAAAAATTATAGAAATGGAGAACAGCTTAGTGGTTTCCTGGGATTAAAGAGAGGGTGGGGTCAAGAGGGACATGGGTGTGGCTATAAAAGCGAACATGAAGGATTTCTGTGGTGATTGAAATATTCTGAATCTTGACTGTCAATGTCAATTCTAGGCTGTGATATTGAACTATAGTTTTGCAAGAGGAAACTGGGTAAAATGTACACAGGCTCTCTATAATGTGCCTCACAACTGTATGACAATCTGCAATTATCTCAAAAAGTTTTATTTAAAAAATTATAATAACGAGCTAATGGAGGAGGAAATGGAACAATAAAAAATATTTAATTGGTTTTTTTAAAAAGGCAAGAAAGGAGAACATGAACAAAGATGCAACAAATGCAAAACACACAGCAAGATGGTAGTTTAAAATTCAAGTGCATTATTAAATATACTAAATAATTCGATTGAAAGACAAAGATTGTCAGACTTATTACATAAGCAAAACCCAATCCTCTGCTGTTTAAACAAGATACGCCATAAATATGGCACAGAAAAAGTGAAAGTAAAAGAATGGAAAATGATGTATCATAAAAACATTAACCAAAGAAATCTAGTATAGCTACCCTAATATCAAACAAAGTCAAATTTGTGTCCGTTATTACTAGAGACAAAAAGAACATTTCTCAAAAGAATTAACGTATCAAGAGAATATAACTAAAGTCCCTACATATTAAAAGATAAGAAATATCATGATCAATCAACTGGAAAATTTAGGCCAAATAGACAAATTCCTTGAAAAACATGCCTTAACAAAACTGACAGGTGAATAAATAGAATATCTGAATGGTCCTTCATCTATTAATAAACTTAGCCTGTACTTAACCTTCCCATGAAGAAAACTCCAGGCACATATTTTTTTCACCAGTAAAGTATAGCAAGCATTTAGGAAGTTCACAAACTCTTCCAGAGAATACAAAAAGAGGGAACATTTTTGAACTCGTGTTATGAAGTAAACAGAACCTTGGTACTAGAGTTGCCCAATTAAAACTAACTTCATATAAGCAGTAACACTTTTTAGTATAAAATATTGCACAGGATATACTTGTACTAAAAATTACTCATTGTTTATTTGAAATTCAAATTTAACTGGGTGTCCCACACTTTTATTTGCTAAATCTAGCTACTGTATTGGTAACAATACCTGATAAGGACTTTACAAGAAAAGTAAATTACAGGCCAGTGTCTTATGAACCTACAGGCAGTAATCCTGAACAAAATATTGATAAATCCAGCAACATAGAAAAAGGATAACATGATGACCAATTTGGTAGTCTTTCAGAAATGCAAGATTAGTTTAACACTCAAAAATATCAGTCATTGTGATTTGCTACATTAATGGACTGAAAAGAAAAAAAATCATAAAATCATCTCCAAATGCAGAAAAAGCATTTCATAAAATGCAACACCCATTTATGATTTTTAAAATTTTTAGCAAAGTAGTAATACAAGAGAACATCCTTAATCTAATAAATATGTCTCCAAAAACCCTACAGAAAACATTGTATTTAATGTGAAATGTTGAAGTAAGTTTTCCCCTGAAACTGGGAATGAGACAAGGAGATCCACTATCACACTTGTACTCAATCATGTATTGGAGGTCTTGGTCAGTGTAATAAAGCATTCCCTTCTTTTCCCCCGGCCCCCTCCATAAGTAAAAGAACTGGAAAGAAAGCAACAGTGTAATATGTAAAGTAATATATATGTATAATATAAAGTAAAATTTTAAATATTCTTTAAAAATCCAAATTCATCTGTAGATTCAGTGAGATCACAATATAATTCCCAGCACGTTTTTAATGAATTTGACAAGCTGATCCCAAAATTTATGTAGAAATGCAATAGGCCAAGAAAAGCTGGTAATATTAAAGTAGAATGAAGTTGGAAGACACACTATCATATATCAGGATGATTATTAAGTGGCAATAGCTAAGCAGTGTGGTATTGGTGAGAAGACAGACATAGATCAATGGAACAGAAAAGGCCTACATATATAAAATGCCTTGATTTATGACAAAAGAATCACTGCAGTGCAATGGGGATAGGATGACATTTTTACAAATAAATGGTGCTAGATTGAGTATCCTCAGACAAAAATTAAAGTGAAGTACTTCACATCATACACAAATATCAATTCTAGGTGGATTGCAGTTCTAAATGTAAAAGGTAAAACAGGAGCTTCTAGAAGATAACAGAGGACAGTACCTTCATGATCTTTCAGTAGGCAAAAAATTTTTAAATAAGACACAAAAAGCATTAATCACATAGAAAAACATTGATAAACAAGATTTATGAAAATAAAGAACTTCTGTTCATCAAAGCATGCAATTACGGGTGTGAAAAGGCAAGCCCCAGAGGGAGAAAAGATATTTGCAGTACAAATATACCCAACAAAGATCTCATATCCAGAAAATATGAGGAACTGCTACAAATCAATAAGAAAAAGATGTCATTTTTTTAATGTTCAAAAAGACTTGCACAGACATTTCACAAAAAGTTTTTCCAAACGGCCAATAAAGCTCTGAAAATATGCTCCATATCTGTAAGAGAAATGTAAATTAAAACCATAATGAGATACCTCTATATATCACCATATGGATAAAATTTAAAAAACTGATCATATCAAAATATCAACAAGGATGCTGAGCATCTAACTCTTAGACTCTGGTGGTCAGAACCACTTTGAGAAATTATTTGACTGCATCTACTGAAGCTGATCGTAGACATAATTATGTCCCAGAAATTCTACTCCTAGGTCTATGCCCTCAGAAATGCTTATGTATATGTAAACATAGTCCCATAAACATACATTGGAATGTTTATAATGGCATTTTTTGGTAATAGCTAAAAAATCACTCACAGGGAGTTGGAGTGAATTGTCTAAGTGGAGAGTTTAGAAGAGGAACTTGGGTGTGGGCAGCCCAGCCACTTCTTTTCCCTTTTCTGCTAGGAGCAAGCTGCTTTCAGGAAACATGCATTCTGTTCTCTGCGTCCATGCCTTCTTTTTCAAAGTCCAGTGTGGGTGTGGCCTTTGGTTGAAAGGTTAGCTCTCTGATTCTGGGGTTTTCGAATTAAGTTCAGTTGCCTGCTATACAAGCCAATTCTCCATATATCAGAAATAAGGGACTATTCAGTCTCCATATGTGATGTCTTTTGTTTCCCTATTGCTTCATGTTATTTAATGGGCCCCTTCAAGGTCCCCAAATCTGGTGCATTGGCCAAAATCATCAAGAAATAAGACAAAAAGTGAGGTGGTTGGAGACCAAACACGCAGAGACTGAGACTTCTGGAGTGAGCCTGGAATGTAGCTTGACGTTTTTGAGCCCAAACTATATGAATTCTTGACCTTGGGCTTTGAGGCTCATACTCTGTAATGTGGTAGATGTTTACAGTCACATAGTTTGCTTTTAACTGCTGTGCTCTCTGAGGGTGTCTTAGGTCATGTGGGTCTTTCACTTTGGTGGGCTACTGAAATTTATGGTAATAGGAAAATAGCTGTTTTTGTAAGAGCCCTGCTAGCCATAGCAAGCATGCATGAGTCCCAGCAAAGAATATGCCTCTAACAAGCAAATAACCTCCAGCAAAGACAGGTGGGCCTTGCTGGCTGGCCTAAGCAAGTGAAGCCTTAGCTTCACAGGTCAAGCTAGGCTCAGCAAACTTACAAGACCTTCAAAGGCCTCAGTAAAGGGAAGGCCAAGAGGACCTTAGCAGACAGGAGTCTTAGCAGACAGCAGCACCTTTGCCCACTTGTGGATGTGCAGCCCCCCACAAATCAGCTGATTTCTACAGCCTGTGGAAACCCTAATAAACAAGGACATGATTGTAGGCGAAAGAGTCTTCCCCTATACCGACCCATCAGACATGAGAGGCAGTCAATTATTTGCTGCTTATACTGTATGTTTTCAGCTGGGTCTACAGTCAAGGACATATCCTGCACCCAAGTTTCATGTGTGTTATAAAGGACTTACGTTTGAACTTCTAGCTTCAAATTGTCACTGCCAGGCCTAGTTAGACAATGTGGATAGGCATATCTAAATCCTACCCATTTGTATTTTATTTTTGTCTACCTACAGGGCCAAAGGAGGAAACTATTCAGTACTAACCTCCTGGATTCATGTGGCTTGTCCACAGGCTCTTGAGAGTCACTCATTACCTATTAGGTTGACTTTAATTCTTTGTTTCCATTTGTTCTGACCATGGCTTTATCTGCCATGCTACAGTCAAATTGTAGCTTCATTTATAGGAAGGGAGAGGACTTATATTAATAAATAATGGGAGTTCTTATTATAAAGACTATGCCATCTTTTTGAGTTGGAGTTAGAGAAATAACTCAATGAAATGATTACAAATCCAAAGGTTAAAAAGGCAATTTAAAAGACTGTGCTTAGAATATTGTCTCTAGGAATCAGATGTGCTTAGAAAGTCAAGGAGAAGCTAGGGTGGCTTGAAAAGTATGCTTCAGTCTTGTCTTCTGAACAGTAATAATAGTATAGAGACAAAATAAGGAAGATGGGGGACTTCTCTCGTGGTGCAGTGGTTAAGAATCCGCCTGCCAATGCAGGGGACACGGGTTCGAGCCCTGGTCCGGGAAGATCCCACATGCCGCGGAGCAACTAAGCCTGTGCGCCACAACTACTGAGCCTGTTCTCTAGAGCCCGCAAGCCACAACTACTGAAGCCCGCGTGCCACTACTGAAGCATGTGCACCTAGAGCCTGTGCTCCACAACAGGAGAAGCCACCGCAATGAGAAGCCCGCGCACTACAACGAAGAGTAGCCCCCACTCGCCGCAACTAGAAGAAGCCTATGCACAACGTAGACCCAACGCAGCCAAAAATAAATAAATAAATAATTTTTTTTTAAAAATAAGGAAGATGGGCTGATTGCACTGGAGGAAGAGAGAGGTTTCCTTAGGAGACTATCTGACCTCTTGGAGAGACAGCTTCTGGGGGAAGAGACTAGGAAGATGCAAAATGGAAAAATGAGATCTTGACTTCCAGGATAGACAAGTATAAGAGAGAAATGGAGATGCAGTTGGATCTAAGTGTTCTTAAAACTTTATAAAATGGGGAAACACCTTCACTGTTATTAGATCAGAAAATGACTGTGGCCCAAAGAAATCTGATAGAGGAAGAAAGGCGAGATCTCAAAGGGGCAGACTGGAATGACTCCCCAAAAAGAATCAGGATCTAGAGAACTGAGATGCAGTTTCTAAGGGCGTAGATTGACTTTGTAAGGGCAATTAGGGAAGCACTTCTTAAAGACTGGGGCTTGACTTGCGGGGAATTTAATTTTTCTTTGGGAACTTGACAATGGGAGGTTGTTTATATTCAAATGTGGTTTTATTATTGAAGTATCTTTATGTTTTAATTTGAAGTCAGTAAGGAGTTTCTGCTTACTATGGTCACAACGTGCCTAGATAGAATTTGAGGTAGGAAATAGAAGAGAGTGAATTTTCAGCCTTGGCCACAGAATAGACCTTGGAAGGGATTGGATTAATGTCATGTTTTGATCCATTTCAGAGCCTTCTGTGGGAACAGACCTACATCACACACTTTGTGATCTAGGAGAGGGGGACAGACTTCTGAAAGTGGGAGCAAAACTACCCTGGTTGAATGCTGAGCTCCTCCCAAAGAGGACAACCCCATGCCCAGAGGACTCTGGGCTTAAGGTCTAAGCACCGAGGACCAACAGAAGGAAACCCACAGGATGGCCAGTAGGGGAGGGGAAATGATTCCTTACCTCACTCAGTTCCCTCACTCACTCCTGCCCTGAGGAGGTGGGGTGACTTATCTGGTGAGTCGGAAAGAAACTGGGTATTCCTCTTCCAGCCCCTCCTCCGTCCGTCTTGGGAGTCAGCCTGCCTCAGACTGCACACATTCTGCTCTGTTCTCTGCCACGTGGCAAAGGAAAGGCAGTCTGGTTTTCCAGCTCACCTGTGATTTGACACAGTTCATTGTTATTGCCTACAGAGGGGGACTGCATTCCCCAATATTAGCTTTTTCAGTAATAAAGGAGATCCTATGGTTCTCTACCAGCCCTATTTTTTGGTCTTCTTTATAAATAGATTCAAGATTCAGATGAGGAGTACCAGTACTATCTGCTTGGGTTCATCGAATTCCTAAGAGGCTGGTTTCAGAGATAAGATGACTCCAGTGTAGTGCTTGAAGGATGAATAGATGGATGGCATAAAAGCAAGTTGCCAAAGAAGGAAATAGCACACGCAAAAGCACAGATGCTTTTGACAGCGTGGTGTGTTCTGGGTGGCTCTGTAATGCAGAAGCGTGGAGTGCAAGGTGAGAAGCGGTAGAAGGAGGCTATAGAGCTAAGCAGGGGCCAACTTTGGAAGGGCTCAGACTTTATCCTGTAGGTGATGGGAAACGGCGGAGTGGGGAGAGAATGGGAGAAGTGTTTCGAGCATAGGACATACTGGGAGGTGTAGAACCGGAGATAAATGCTCACTACCCTTCTAAGGAGCTTGACTATTAAGGCAGTGAGAGAGCTTAGATAAATGTCTAGACTGCCTCTTAGAGTTAAGGGGAGGATGGGCTTGTATGGGGTGTTGTTTTAACATGTAAGAAACTTGAGCAACTTGCAGGTTGTAGGAAAAGACTGAAGATATAGGGTGGAGGGGAAGATAACTAATGGGACAAAACACTTAGGGAGGTGAGAGGTAATAACACCTAGGATACAAATAAAAGGATTCTTCTCTCTTCCACCAAAGAAGGCAAGTTTTGTTAGAATACAGATTTGTCGGTCAGCACAGGTAACAAATTTCTGACTATTAGTATCACTTTTCTTGTTAAATAGCAGGTTGGTCTTTGGGTGAGAATGAGGAGATAGATGGTGGAATGGGAGGCCAGAGACATTTCAATACTCTTGAGTACTAACAATTCAGTATTCTCTAGGGACGGCCAGAAGGACCTGCAGTGAAACACTGTGGAGGAAGAGTGGTCACTAGGCCTGGACTGAACAAGAGCTGAGTTTTGCCAAGCAGATGAGAGGGAAGGTTTTCAAGAGAATTGAAAATATTGAAAGTGGCTAAAGTGACAGAACATAGGATATAAATAGAAGAGTAACTGAAGAATGTTAATTCCTCATTGGAGCCACACCCTGAAGGCACTGTTGCTGGATATAGGAGTGACACTTCCTCTAGTGGGACTGAGAAGGTGCCAATGGCAAAAAAACCACCAGACTTTATTTATTTATTTATGTTTGCTTATCAGAACAGTATCTAATTCACCCTCATTAATTTTTTTTTAAAAACAAAAAGAGGCCTTTTATGAATCAGATATAGCACCCACATTAAAGGTAACACAGCATTAAAACAAATGTAGCAAGAACTATTGGTATTATAATCAAAAATTCACAGAAACACACAAATAGTCCACACAACCTCTCATAGGAGTCTGTTGTGAACAAACATAAAATATATCCTATCAGTAGGCCTGACTTAAAAATATGATTATATACTTTGTGGCAAAACTTCAAAAATTTCCTGCACAGTTAGGGAAGTGGTCCATAATAGACCACCCTCACATCTGACACCAGCTTCAGAGTTCACAGTTTCCAAGACCCCTGTTAGGTTTGATAATATATTTGAAGGATGCAGTGAACTCACTGTAAGTGGTTATATTCACACTTATGGTTTATTACAGCAAAGGGATATGGATTAAAATCAGCCAAAGGAATTGGTGCACAGGGCAGAGTCCAGAAAAAGTCCAAATGTGCAGCTTCCAGTTGTCCTGTCCCAGTGGAGTCACGGACAGCATTACTTTCCCAGAAACAATGTGCAATGACACACACAGAATATTGCCAACTAGGGAAGCTTATCTGAGTCCTGGTTTCCAGAGCTTTTTTTGGGACTCAGTTATGTAGACATGGTTGACAGCCCTCATGGCTGATTTTTAGTCTCCATCCCCTCTGGATGTAGAGAGGATACCATGTGGCCCAAGGCCCCCAGGTAAACAAACCTACTCTTCCTAGAGATTACCTCCCAGGACATGAGGGCAAAGACCAGACCAGTAAGGTTAATTCTTTTTTTAAAAAAAATTAATTTATTTACTTACTTATTTCTTTTTGGCGGCATTGGGTCTTCGTTGCTGCGCGCAGGCCTTCTCTAGTTGCAGTGAGCAGGGGCTACTCTTTGTTGCGGTGTGCGGGCTTCTCATTGCAGTGGCTTCTCTTGTTGCAGAGCGTGGGCTCTAGGCACGCAGGCTTCAGTAGTTGCAGCACGTGGGCTCAGTAGTTGTGGCTCACAGGCTCTAGAGCGCTGGCTCAGTAGTTGCTCTGCGAAATGTGGGATCTTCCCGGACCAGGGATCGAACCCGTGTCCCCTGCATTGGCAGGCAGATTCTTAACCACTGCACTACCAGGGAAGTCCAGGTTAATTCTTTACTACGCATCCCCAAAAGGTCAAAATACTCAATTCTCTGATTATATTCTTATAAAAAGTAGGCATTAATAACCTATTGTCTGGCTCCCAGCTACCTGAGTCTTATGTTTATTACTTCTTTGTGATTTTACTTCATAGCTAGGATTATTTCATTAAGTTTTTCAAATTCATGTTGAAATGTTGAGTTATAAATTTCATTTGTTTTATGGTAACAATTTCCCAGTAAATTTTCATCTTCTGTAAGAAAATTGTTTTATTCTGTTTCACAGTTTTCTTACCATATTTTTGAGTAGCTATTGTGCATATGATTTTCATAATCCTCATATTTGGATGAGTTGAATTTCCGACTATTATCAGGAGTTGGAAAGAAGGGCTAGGATAGCTTTACAGAACTAATCTCTCCTGGGCTCTCTCCTCCATTGCTATAGCAAAAGACTTACTTCCTTAAAATATGGCCACTCTGTGAAATCACATTTCCTCTGCCTCTCAGTACCTAACCTGGCTCTGAAAAGCTTCTGCACACAGTTCTCAATTTCCTGATTCATTCACAGGCTGCAGGGATCGAGGCTTTGCCTTCCAAAATAATATTATCACTTTTAGAAAGTTATTTTACTGGTGATTTCTAAGATCTGCTATCTCTGATTAGGCACTTTCTATCCTTCTCTCTCTTTCCCTCTTGGGTATTTGGACCCTATTCAATCTCATACCTTTCCCAAAATGTTTTCTTGAATTCCTACGTACACTTGCTGCACTGTGCTTCTGGTCTCAGTTGCCTACTACAGTGTTCACATGTAATTTTGGAGCCTTGGGGTTTTGTTAGTCAGCTGTTTGCTGAAAATTCAGTTTCCATGAACTTATGTTCATTCTCCTTGTTGCTGTGGATAGATTTCAAGAAAAGGAATAAGAAGTTTAAGAACTAAGCAGACCCCCATGTTCTTACAGAATGATGATATAATTAATTTTTCTCCCATGTTCTCAAAAGAAATGAAGAGATTCTCTGAAAGTACTAAGATTATTGGCTTTAGATAATGAACAAGAATGTTCTGGTTATCACCAGCCTAATTAGAGCCAATTATATAGATGTTCACACCTACTATGACATTAAGGCTATGTCTAGAAGATAATGTGACAAAGTAGTTTAATGGAAAATCATATAAGGCCTACAGTGTAGATTAAAAAAAATTTAATGCAAGAGACTCAGAGAGAAGCAGCATTTTATTTTGATATGCTAAAAAGAAAACTGTTAGTAAAATGTTTCTCCTGAACCCAGGAAACTAGAGCATTTACGGGAATGTTTAAGAAGGTCTTATTGGATCTTATAATAATCCAGTTGGATTATGGATGAGATGTCCCAAGAATTCTTGTTTTGATCCTGGGGATTTAAAGCTATGTTCAACTTATTTTTGAAGATTAATACCATTCCAAATTGGTCGTCAGCCACAGATAGTTTCGTGTTTGTAGAGCAAGCTCCAGCATTACCTGGGAACTACCTCTGCATTTTGTATGCCTCACATTCTGGTGAGAAGAAAATCATGGTGGAAGCAGCAGAGATGGGCTGACCAAGATGTTAGACTCCGAACACTATTAGGTTGCAGATGTTGTTTTAACATAAACAGTACTAATCATAAACAAGCAACTTAAGAAAGGTGAGAAAAAAACTGAGCATTTGGCAGTCACTTGGATCTAGGCATGAGTCCAATACACATTAAGGAGGGTAACCCTAGTGAAACATCCCCCACTCTGTGACAGGACCCCCAAGAAGCATAGGCCAAAAGTAGGGATATGGACTATAATCATTTGTTTGACTCAGAAATCCTCAAGCATGGGTTCAGGACTATTGGAACCCTTAATGACCTGAAGAAGGCAATGAAACTCCTCTTTGGAAGAACAGAACATGATCCAATGCCTCAAATTATTTCCATAATTAAGTTTTCAAATAAAATGAATAGCAAACAATCAAAGATAATGGGATGAAAGAAGAGTCAAGAATTAGCCAGCACCAACAGAAACAACAGACAAAAAGACTTGATAACAAACGTAGTCTTTATACCACTATGCTTGTTATGTTCATGGAAATAAGTCAAGCTTATAAATTTTGTCAAGTAACTGGAAACCATAAAATGACATTTAAGATTTGAAAAATAACCAAATGGGAATTATAAAACTAGAAAATAGAATAGTTAAAGGTATAAAAACTATGGGTAAATTTTAGAGCAGATTAGGCACACCTAAAGAGAGAATGACTGACTGGAAGATAGGTTAAAAGAAACATCCCAAATGAGGGAAGGAGAGACAAAATAAAAAATAAAAAATATTGAAGATAGAGCAAGAGACAGGGAGGATACACTGGGATGGCCTAATATATATATATCAAACTGGAGTCCCAGAAATGAATGAGAGAATAAGGACCCAGACAATATGTGAAGAGATAATGGCTGAAAATTTCTGAGAATTGATTAAAGATATTAATCTATAAGAAGCCCAATGAAGTACAAGCAGGATTTTAAAAAATAAAAGGCATTTTACTTTATGTGAAACCATAGAAAATCAAAGACAGAAAATAAATTGTAAAAGAAGCCAGAAAAACAAAAAAAGGTGATTTTCAAAAGAACTTTGCATTTTCTAGAAAGAGGGCAAAGTAAAGATTAATACTGGGCTAAAAAAAGTAAAGAAAACATATTATAAGTTTTAGGGTCAAAAGAATAGAAAAAGAGTATATAATTTCCAAACTAATTGGGGGGAAATGGGATTATAAAAAAAAAATCCAAAAGAAAGCAAAAAAAGGAAAATAAAAATGTAGAGTAGGCACAACAAATATAAAGCACAAAAAGTGAAGGATTAATATGTTTGGGTTTAAATATATTGAAATATATTAGTAATTACATAACTATAAATAGACTAAATGCCCTAGTTAAAACACAAAGATTATCAGGCCAGATTTAAAAAGAAAACATGCAAAACCACATGTTTTAGAGACATATCTAAGACATCAAGATACAGAAAGGCTGAAAGTAAAAAGATGGAAAAGTATATCATGGAAACACTAAGTAAAAGACAGGGGTTGTAACTATATTGATAGCAACCAGACAAAATAGAATTTAAGGCTAAAATCATTACAGCAATTATGAAGGTCACTACAGAATGTTAAAATGTTCAGTTCTGGGTTTACATAACAGTTTTTAATTTGTATAAATAATATGGTCTTAACATATGCAGAGGAAAAATTGACAGAACTAAGAAGAGAAATAAATCTACAAGCTAAGTGGGATGTTTTAATTTAGTAATTAGTTGGAACAAGGAGACAAAATGCCTGTAAGGATACATAAGACTGATTAGTCCATTTAATAATACCCGATGGACATAAATAGAACACTGACCTAACAGCACAATATAAATTGTTTTCAAGTACATACAGAATATTTAAAAAAATCAACCATATTCTTGGTTAAAAAGCAAACCTCATTAAATTTTAGTGGATTTAGAGATACGAGACCATCTGTATATGTTTGGAAATTAAGACATCTCCATCCAAATAATTTAGGCATCAAAAATAATCATGAAGGAATTTAGATAAAATTATGATGTGTGGGATGTAGACAAAATAGTATTCATAGGGAAATGTATAGCTTCTAATGAACATATTTGTAAATAAATTAGTAAAAGAATAGCAAAATAGGGCTTTCCTGGTGGTGCAGTGGTTGAGAGTCTGCCTGCCGATGCAGGGGACACAGGTTCGTGCCCCGGTCCAGGAAGATCCCACATGCCACGGAGCGGCTGGGCCCATGAGCCATGGCCTCTGAGCCTGCGTGTCCGGAGCCTGTGCTCCTCAACGGGAGAAGCCACAACAGTGAGAGGCCCGCCTACCGCAAAAAAAAAATAAAATAAAAAAAAAAAGAACAGCAAAATAAACAGAAAGAAGGAAATAATAAAAGAGAAGAACTGAAATAGAAAAAAAATACCATAGAAACCATGAACAAAACTAAAATCAGTCTTTTGAAAGGTGTAATGAAATTGATAAAAACACTCTGGTGAGAAGGTAATATAGAAAAGTATCTTCATGACTTTGAAGGTATTACGATACTAAGGAACTATTAAGTCACAAAAATGACCAGTCATAAAAGAAAAGATTGATATATATTTTTTTCCACAGTAAGACTTTAGGGACTTCCCTGGTGGTGCAGTGGTTAGGACTCCGCACTCCTGATGCAGCGGGCCGGGGTTCGATCCCTGGTCAGGGAACTAGATCCCACATGCGTGGTGCAACTAAGAGTTCACATGCCACAACTAAGGAGCCCGAGTGCCGCAACTAAGACCTGGTGCAACCAAATTAAATAAATAAATATTTTTAAAAAAATTAAAGGACTTTAACCAAAAGTCGCCACCACAGCCAAAAGGCAAGTGATAGAGTAGGAAAGATATCTGCAATACATAACTTCGAGAAATGGCTCTTATTCAGAATATATAAAGAACTACAAATCAATAGAAAAAGTCACAAACCCAATAGAAGAACAGCTGAAGTCCTAAACAGAAGCTTCCAAAGAGGAAAGCCCAAAGACCAATTAACATATAACCTCATTAATAATCAGGAATACTCAGTGTAAAATCACAATGAGATACCAGACAAATCCATTGGATCGGGCTTCCCTGGTGGCGCAGTGGTTGCGCGTCCGCCTGCCGATACAGGGGAACCGGGTTCGCGCCCCGGTCTGGGAGGATCCCACGTGCCGCGGAGCGGCTGGGCCCGTGAGCCATGGCCGCTGAGCCTGCGCGTCCGGAGCCTGTGCTCCGCAACGGGAGAGGCCACAACAGAGAGAGGCCCGCATACCACAAAAAAAAAAAAAAAAAAAATCCATTGGATCGTTAAAAAAAAAAAAAGGCTTGTGGAAGTGTCAAAGTTTGGAAGTACCCAGTAAAGTTGCAGCTATGCATACTCTATGACTCAGCAATTCTCTTCCTAAATACCTGTCCTATTAAACTGTAAGCACAGAGGTATCAGGGCACATGTACAAGAATGATCATGGCAAGATTGTTTTTAATATCTCTAAATTGGAAACAACCCCTATGTCCATCAACAATAAAATGGTTAAATAAAGTGTATTTTATTCATCCACAATGAAAAGAGCTAGTTAAGCGAGGTACAAGCAGATCTTCAAGACAGTGAAGAAGCCAGAGAAAACAATAACAAAGTACACGATTCCACTTAAATAAAGTTCAAAAACACAAAAAACTAAAAAGTCTGTTTAGAGTTCATAATTGTGCGGTAAAATTATAAAAGAAAGAAAGAAAAGGCAGGTAGCGAATACCAGAAATCAGGATAGCTGCTGCTGGCCGGTAGAGGGGTTAGATGGAGGAGGAGCACATGCGGTCACTCAGGGCTGTCAATCAAGGCCAGCGGCACAACTGGTGGGACCCAATGCAAAAATCTTTTTGCTTTCTTCCGTCGTCTCTCTCTCTCTCTCTCTCTCTCTCGACCTGTCATGGTGTTTTCTAATTTGCTATTTAACGTCGCTCTCCCTTGGGTATAGCGATTCTTATTGGTCAAAGGCAGATCCTCACAGGCACCCGCGGCCTGACCCCCAACTCAGCGTGGGGCGGGGAGAGGGAGGGGCTGCGCACCACAGCGGTCACTCCCTGCGTCAGCGCGGAGTGCTCAGGCCAGTGCAGAGATGGGCAAGGAGAGATCCGCCAGAACCCAGAAATTCAAAGATGAAAGGTTAAGAATTTCATGATGATGATGATCACTGAACCACAAGCAGAGTGGAGAGAGTAAGGGGTCGGAAGGGGTGGGCTTCTGAGCCTCTGCGCTGTTTGCATGCCCAGAAAGCTGGCCCTGTTGACAATGTTCTATTTCTTGACCTGGGTAGTAGTTATATAGATGCTTGTTTTACCAAAACTGCTTAAATTGGACATTTATGTTTTGTGCACTTTTTTGGTGTGCTTGCTATATTTTAAACTAGGTAAAAGAAAGCATGGTATAAAACAGCGTGATCCTTAGCTGCAGTAAAATAGAATTATTCATGTATAGACATGTATATATTGGTATATGCATATAATTGTTTTTCTAGAAGGAAACACAGAACTTGGTAACATTGGTTGCTTTTAGGGACACGGATTTGGGGAGATGAGAGGAAATAGGCTTTTATTTTTCATATTGAAACTTTTTGTATTATTTGAATTTACCATCATGTTCATGTGAAGATTATGTACAAATTTGCATATTTTGAAATTAATTTATTTAATTGCTTATTTTGCAATAAAACCAGAAAAGTTCAATCATATTAAAAGCCTTAGAGGGAAGAAAGGCAGGGGAAAATGCTTTTTAAAGAATACTTTGAACCCTTTCAGAAAGCAAAGAATATTTTGATGATGTCAAAAACACTCATAATTTAGGTTTCATAAATCATTTTCCATATTGTCTATTGTGAGGTAAATTTACCATGAAGCTAATGGGTGTAAGGTTCAGAGTCCCTTAAAAGGCTTGTATCTAATTTTACATTCATAATTCTGTATATTTTGCTTAAAGAAGACCTCTCAGATTATATAAACTTGAAGCTCCCCAAAAACCTGATTCCAACCTTGAGTGTGAATTATACTTAGAGCAAGAAATTATTATCTGCCCTGAATATGAGGAGTTTTAGACATAAACAATGATCCATGGTTGTTAAGAAAATTTCTCTGTAGGGAGGACAGATTCACTGAAGAGATACTGTAAATCTCAAATTTACATGTCACCTACTCCAGGAATGTTTTCTACTTGTCAGAGGTGAATCATTTCCTTCTGTGTGCTAAGTCTGTACTTTTCCTCTAATTTTATTGAGGTATGTGTCTTAGTCTGTCTAGGCTACTATAAAAAATAAATACCATAGAGTAGGTGGCTTATAAACAAAAGAAATTTATTTCTTAACAGTTCTGGAGGGTGGGAAGTTCAAGATCAAGGTGCTGACAGGTTCATGGCTGGTGAGTGTCCACTTTCTGGTTGATAGATGGGCGTCTTCTCCCATGGATGGCAGGAGGAGTGAGGTTGCTCTCTAGAGCCTCTTTTCTGAGGGCACTAATCCCATTCCTGAGGGCTCCACCCTCATGGCCTAATCACCTCCCAAAGACCCTACCTTCAAATATTATCACACGAAGATTAGGTTTCAACATATGAATTTTGTGGGGACACAAACATTCAGTCTATAGCATGTATCATGTGCTTGTTAAGCTACCTGTCTCCCTTATTAGACTGTGAGCTCCAAAATGGCTAGGACCCTCTCCCAATTCTTTTTGTATCCCCAGAGCCTAGAAAAGATCCTAGCATGCAATAAATGAGTGACTGAAACTTCTAAAAACACTGTATTGTCTGTAAAGGAAGCATAGCCACAATTCGTCACTTTAGTAAAATTCATATGAAACTGATATATAACTATACCATACATGAACTGATTTGATCACATTTGCAGAAGGTAGACTATAAACTTTTAAGGGCAAGAACCAAACAATATTATAAATTATTTTAAATTATATAAAATTACAAAAAATATGAAAATCCAACATCCCAATATCATGTTTGCTTTAGACTGTTTTTAACAAATAAAAACTTACAAATGGAAACCACCTTTTAGCCATTCCCAGATACCATCCATTGGCCTCTCTCCTAAGAGATGACCACCACCTTGAAGCTGGTGTGTGTCCATTCTATCCATATAGTCTCATTTTTACTATTTAAGAAAATATATCTATAAACAATAGATAGTATTATTCTGCGTTTTAATACTTTAAGCCAAAAATATCTAAATACACATATAATGTGAGCCACATGTGTAGTTTTAAATGTTATAGTAGGCACATTTTGAAAAATGGAAACAGGTAAATTTTAATGTTTTATTTAACCCAGTATAGCCAAAATATAATCATTTGAACATGTAATCAATATAAAAATTGTTACTACGCTAATCAATATTCTTTAAAAAAAAGTCTGGTACTAAGTCTTTGAAATCCTGCTGGTAGTTTATACATACCGGCACATCACAGTTCAGATGCTAAATTTAGATTTCATAAAATTTAAGTTGAAAAAATAGATTCCTATCCAAGTTGTTCCAAACATATTTAAAAGTTTTCCAATAACTGAAATCAGTTTTAAAAATTTAAATGAATTAAAATTAACAATTCAGTTTTTCAGGCACAGTAACCACATTTCGAGTGCTCAATATCCACATAAGGCTAGCAGACACACTGTTGGGCAGTGCAGCTTGAAAAGATAACACAAATACTCACCATTCACCATCTTTCTTTTGCCCACTACATTTTTTTTTCTTCCTTTGCTATATCCTAAAACATAAGTGCACAGATGGACTGAATGGCTTTGAATTTCAGGGCAGATGACAGTTTTCATTTTTAAAAAATCATCTATCAATAAGTTTACTCAGTAAATATAAAAGAACTTTCAAAAAACCCTACTGCTTTCTATCTTTGTTTAAACAATGGGATTGTTAAACAAGGTATACGTACTGATAAATAACGACGCGCTGCAATTAGCGAAGGCGCAGCTTTCGTACTAGCCACTCCCAACATACCACCCCGCCCTCCACACGCACGCACCCACACGTACACATGCACACGCGCGCGCACACAGACACGTACACAGTCACGCGTGCGCCGACGACAACCCCGGAGCTGCGCTTTCCCTGTGCTCTCGGCCGGGCGCGCGCCTTCGGGTTCCGGGAGCCCCAGGCTGACCGAGACTCGGAGGGGCTACACGTCCCTTTTAAATGCTATTAGGCCGGCTCCCAGTTCCCTCGAGAAGAAAGCGGAGAGGCAGGGGGTGGAAGCGAAAAGCAGCCCTGTTAAGTCCACTTGTCAGCAGCTCCACCTCAAGAAGCGGCAGTGGGCGCCCCGCAAGCCAGCGCGTTCCTCGCAGGGACAATGCGAGGATCTGGAGGCGGCCTTCAGCCCGACATCGGCCCCATCCCGGCGCGGAGGTCGGGACGCGCGTTTCCCCCCGGCAGGCGCCCTCACAGACAGTCTGGGGCGTCAGTCGGCGGAACTGCTATCAGATTCCCGTGGTGTTAGCTGCGGGACCTCCGGGACCCGAAAAACGCCAGGGCGCCCGTTCTCCTCGGTCTGGATGTCCCACAAAAACGTAGTCACACCAAAAACTTTTTCCACACATATGAAACTTTTTTCCCACAAGCTCCCGCCCCTTCCCTCCTATTCCCGCCCCCCGCGTTTTGTGCTTCGCCTCAGGAGTTGAGTGACCTCTTCGTGTAGAATGCCAGCTCTGCAAAATTCAGGAGCTAAACACAGCCCAACTTCCTGGGAGAGACCAGAAGCCAGAAAACCTCGCAACCCCAACCACACGCCCCTGGGTTCCCTGTTTCACCAAAAAAAAAAAAAAAAAAAAAAAAAAAAAAAGGCCCGACTCGCCTCCGCGCCATGAATGCTGGGATAAGTAGTTCCCCTAAACCGCGAAGCGCCGGGTCTGATTGGAGCTCAGGTTGGCTTCCCGGAAGAAAACTACAATTCCCGTGGTGCCATGCGACAGAGTGGAAGGGGCGGGACGGCAAGGGCGCAATGCGCTTGCGCAGGTCGAGGGCCGGAGGGAGGTGGAGGTGCCGTGGTCCAACTGCTGAGGAGTCTCCATGTGACAGTGAGCGGCGTCCCGGCTCCAGGCGACGCCAGATTCTGGTTCCCGACCCCAAGCCCCGTCCACTGTCCCGGCGCCAGCAGACACTGGCAGGTCGGGGGCCGCGGGCGCAGAGTGAGTAGCCACCGCCAGGCAGGTGCCTGAGGGACCGTCTAGACCCCGACGTCTCCCGAGAGGCGAGCGGCGCGGCCAGCGGGGCTTCTGTCAGCGCGGTGCCGTGAGCGCGGGGACATGAACGGCTTCACGCCCGAGGACATGAGCCGCGGTGGGGACGCGGCCGCCGCCGTGGCCGCCGTGGTCGCCGCTGCCGCCGCCGCCGCCGCCGCCTCAGCCGGGAACGGGGCCGGAGCGGGCGCCGGGGCCGAGATGCCGGGCGCCGGTGGGGTCTCGGCGGCGGGGCCCCCGGGAGCGGCCGGGCCGGGCCCGGGGCAGCTGTGCTGTCTGCGCGAGGACGGCGAGCGGTGCGGCCGGGCGGCGGGCAACGCCAGCTTTAGCAAGAGGATCCAGAAGAGCATCTCCCAGAAGAAGGTGAAGATTGAGTTGGATAAAAGCGTAAGTGACGGCGGGACGGGCCTGCCCTGCGCGCCCCGCGGGCGCTCGGGGAGCGGAGCAGACGCGACGTCGGTGGGGTGCGGGGCCCCCAGACCTGGGCGCAGCGCGAGCCCGTTCCGGCCTCTCTAGTAGGAAGCAAACAACAAAGTGCTGCAACTCGGTCCTCCGCCCGCAGCCGACAGGCTCGCGCGCCGCGGACCCGCGCCCGCGCGCGACCCCACCCGCGCCCTGCCTCCCCCTCCTCCTCCGCGGGGGGCCGGGGCGCGAAACAAAGGGGGCGGCGGAGCAGAGGGCCCGGAGTAGCTGTCCTGCAGCCCGGCGGCTCCTTGTGGAACGGAGGCGCCTTCTTTGTTTTGCTGCCCGAGCCAGCGCTCGGCCCCGGGGAGTAGCTCCCCCGGTCTGGGGACAGTGGAGTCCTGGTAGGGCCTGACGCCGGGGGCGACGAGGATTCTGTTCCCTGTCCCGCGAGCGCGGGTGCAGGGGACGCCTGGCTGCGAGCCGAGCGGCCGTGTCAGCATCCCGGGCAGCCGCTCCCAACGTGGGGAGCGCGCAGCCTCTGCGGTTTTGCCCTCCGGTTGGCAGCCATCGGGGTTTCTTTCTTCGTCCTTTCGCACGTCTGCTCTTTTGACCGTCGCTGAGGTTTTTAGAAACGGCCATTTCCACTTTTCGGAGCTCTAGACGGCGGTAATAAATAACAAGATGCCAGAACCGGCACACATCGTGCATCTTTTTAGCTTGCTCTTAGCTTAGAGGTTCATTTAAAAGCCTATTAGCTCAGTCCTCAACTGTTTGTTTTTTTTTAAGGAGTAACTGCTAACGTACGAAACCTCGTATTTCATATGTTACCGTACAGCTCTCAGAACTATGTAATTAAAGTTTTTGAAAAGTTTATTTGGGATACTTTCTGCCTATTCAGTTAGTTCCTCCATCGTGTTCATGAGAAACTTTTCAGGTATACGTGAATAATTTCACATTGCTTTGGTTGGAAAAACGTATTACTGATAAATGCATTTATTTAATACGCAGAGAAGTTCATAATTCAAATTTAAATTTAGGATGTGAAATCAGCAACTTATTTATAAAAATGGGTAGTTTTGTGCTCGATTATAATTTGAGTATTAAGTTAGCAAGGTTAGGAAGCATACATTACGGTATTTTAAAATGCTCTTTAAGTAGAGAAAATGCTATCAAATAGCAAAATTGTGAATAGCATCATTTTTCCCTTGTTAAAAAAAACAGCATGACTGAACTAATCTAGTTCACCATCGCTGCAATTTGATGACAGAATCCAGACGGTAGAAATTTCTCGTTCTTCTCTGCGTCTCGCTTCCCTTACTGGCACCTCTCCCCGCCCCACCCCCAATCCTCTTAACAATATTGCCAGACATGGTAGGTTTTAACTGGGTTCAGGACTGGAGTAGAAAGAAACGTGCGTTGTCTTAACAATGGCCTGTTTGGACTGTTGTTTTTATTTTTAATAATTCACTGTGAATTATGTATTTTTAATACATAGACACATTTTACGGCAATCCTAAGTAGTCTGTGAAACTTTTCTGTTTCAGGCAAGGCATCTTTACATTTGTGATTATCATAAAAACTTAATTCAGAGCGTTCGAAACAGAAGAAAGAGAAAAGGGAGTGATGATGATGGAGGAGATTCACCTGTTCAAGATATTGATACTCCAGAGGTAGGTGAAAGTTTTCGTATGTTAAATGTAAATCTTAAGTCCTCCATTCTGAAAGTTTTATTTAAAAAATATGAACAAATTTTAAAAATACTTAAAGCATTTGAAAAATCTGAAAATGAAAGCAAAATTAAATATGGCCAGTTAACATGAAGTTACACAATTGGACTTGTTACAGTTTCAATTGACAACTCTTAGAGCTCTGTTGTCTTATAAGTTCTTTTTTTTGGTCCCTGGTCTTTAATAATTATGCTCAAAATATTGAAGTGTTTAATACATTTGTAGTTTTGATTATATAAAAGGCATTTTAAATAATGGAGTTAAGTTTTCATTGTGTTGAAATTGCATTGTTGGTATATATAACAAAGCTAAGTCTTTAACAAATGATATGTTAATTTTTTTCAGGTTGATTTATACCAATTACAGGTGAATACACTTAGGAGATACAAAAGACACTTCAAACTCCCAACCAGACCAGGACTTAATAAAGCCCAGCTTGTGGAGGTATATATGAGTTTTAAGCTATTTAACCTTTAAATGAGCTTGTTCATACAAAAAAGGGTCATTAAATGCTAATGACATTGTTAATGTAGCATATATAACAATGCCTTTTATCAGTAGTTAGAAAAATCAAAGTTAGTAAAAAAATCTATTGTGGAAGAATCTAGTTGCCTAGAAATGTTTGTCTACCACTTAGGAAATTCCTTTGTGTAATGACTACTCGATGGATTGTGTGCAGTTTTCTAAGCATCTTCCAATAATGACTTTCAGAAATAGTGAGTGAAAGTTTTTTAAATTTTCATTCTAGAAACCTGTTTATTTTAAAATTCTATTTGTTGAGTAAACATTTATTGAACACCTAATTGAGGCATAATAAAATAAATTAATAAGCTTTGATGTTTTTGTTAGAATTTATTTTTTGAAGTTTTTGATGGAGTAGGTTTTACAGATAAGCCCCTAAACAGTATTCCCATACCTGGCTGATTTAACTATTTCAGAACTTGTCCTGGTTGATGTTAGTTTTATTTGAAGCACCCATGTTTTTACGTCTAGAAGATGCAAAGACTTGTATCCAAGCTTTTACTTATAGTTTCTTGATATAGGACTTGCAGTCCTTCAGTGAATTTTGAAAAATTGAGTGTGTTTGTGTTCTCAGGAAATAATAGAGCCAAGAAATCTGTACATCATATTAAGATATTTATAGATTTATATGTTTGTACTTCAATCATATTTAAAATAAAAATGCTTAACCTATTCAACAGGATGTAAGTAAATATATAAATCAGTTTTCTCATATTCTTCAGCTTGAATTTAGTAATCCAACATTTTCTAAAATGTGCATATTGAATAAGATAGAAGATGAGTAGAATGATTTTTAACATTAAGATCCAGTATATTAATGCTTTAGCCAGAGCTGCATCTTTCCTTCTTGCCTAGGCAACAAAAATCTAATTTTTCTTTAAATTTGATTTAAAAGATCACATCCTTTTTGGATTGTATAGTACATTAATATAACATAAATATAGATATTGCCTGCCATGATGAAACTATGTTGATATATATACAGTTACTAATCAAGTGAAGGTACCTTTGTTTTGGGACAAATGAGAACCGAAGAAATGATTATTTTAAATGTTACATTTAAATTTATATATTTTTTAAATGCAGAAATCAAACTTGAAGTTTTTGATAATCTGATCTTCTTTTTAAAAAGTTAAATTATTTTTAGAGCTATTTTCTTTTTTAGAAATGAGAAATCCAAATAGTCATGAGTGTTATAACTTACTCAGAAATGCAGATATTTACAAATGATTCCAGAGTTGAATGACTATCCTCCTTAAGTCTCTTAATTATCTTTCTCTTTAAGAAGTTTTATCTTCTAGAATCTAAATATGCATATCAGCGCCCCAGTTTAGTCTATTATACTTCTATTGGTAGTTGCAGAGCACAGAATGAAAAGTCAAGAAAGCAGGTAAACATTCTTCAGTGGACATCCCTTTTTCCCTTCTCATTTTCCATCAATAATTTTTATTCAGAATAATTTTCAGGGAACCTTAACAAAAAATATTGCCAATGAATGAATGAATGAATGTAAGTTGTAGCAGACATATTTGTAAGATAATTCATGATTTGTTTCTATAGTACCAAAACTTCTTCAACTTAATGTTTATCCTTTTTCCATAAGTAGAGACTAAACCATTATATGATGCATGTGGACTCCTACATTCTGTTCTATTTCATTGATATTTGAAGTTTAAAAGTAAAACTACTTAATTCCTAATCTAGATCTCAGTTATAAAATTCAAAATAAGTAAAAGGAAATACACATTCTAATTAATATATAGTTAATTGGGTGGGCCAAGGGATCCTTTGAAATCACACTACCTCTTGTTCATAATATCTTATTCTTATATGCTTTTCATCCTGTTGGTTCTTCGTTAAATTTATTTTTAAAAGGAAATAGCTCTTATCACACTTTTGATGACAGTATTTTTTACCTAGTTTATAAAATCTGTTAATATCTATAATTTAATTTCCTCAATTTTTTTTTTCTTTATAGATAGTTGGTTGCCACTTTAGGTCAATTCCAGTGAATGAAAAAGACACCTTAACATATTTCATCTACTCAGTGAAGAATGACAAGAACAAGTCAGATCTCAAGGTTGATAGTGGTGTTCACTAGGAGAGATGGAATTGAGAGTAAGACTTGGATGTTCATGTTAAGACTGCTTACTGCTTTTTCACATGTAGAAATGTTCCTTGTGTATTTTTTCTACAGAAGATTTTCTCTGGTTTTATTTTCTTTGTTTCTGAGTCTAATAATTAGTTGGAAACTCATGTAGAATGAGCTTTCCTAGATTAAAAAATATTTTAAATAAAGGTTATTACTATTATAGTTGCTTCAGTGTATTTATTTTGTGAAACTTGATTTTTATTTTAAACTGACGTTTAGGGACCAGTATTAATTGAGATTTTAATGTGAAGATCATTTTGTTACCTTTTTTCTCTTTTCTTTTTTTTAATTCTGAGGAACTAACAGAAGTAACAGATGTAGCACATTTGCTTTCTCTGGGGCAGTCTGATTTGGAATTAAGGATATCCTAAATAGTATTATTTTTTAAAGTGCTTTTCAGTACTTAACAGGTTTGAAATATCAGGAAGAACAAATAGTTTAATGCCTGCCTCCTTCCAAAGAAGACGTAATGTGTCAGCAAAGGTAAACACAGTGCTGAAAATTGAAACCTGAACATAGAATTAAATAGTTTATTGTTTCTTTAAATTTTGTTTTAGTGAAAAGGTATTTATATGGCACAAATATAGAAAGAACCTCTGCACTGCCCCTTAGTCTTCAGTCATGTTCTGTACTGTTTACACTGCAAATTAAAGCTAATAAATTGGAGAGATCTAGAAATCTAACAAGATCTTAAAATTTTGGTCATACATAGCTCTGACTTGAGTTCTATTTTATTTCCTTTTTATATTTATATTTCATTCTCTATCAGTTTTCTCTTAAATATTTTTAACCTCTGCTTTTCCTGAGATTGTATTATTTAACCAGGGTCTTAGAGTTACAAATCAAATTTATAGCTTGTGACATCAGAACAGAACAACAGTTTCAGTGAAGTGTTCTGAGATTGCGGTACAAATTTCAGGATTGAAATGGCCGAAACCATTAATGTAGCTCAGGATATCTCAAGGTTGACATTTGGGCCTGATAATTCTTTATTGTGGGAGGCTGTCCTGTGTGTTGTAGGTTTGGCAGACTCACCAGAGTCCACACACTAGAGCCAGTAGAGCTCCAAAAGTGATAACCAAAAATATCTCTAGACATTGTCAAATGTCCCTGGTGGGGACAGAATCACCCCTGATTGGGAACTGCTATGTAGCCAAATTTAAAGGACATACTGGTTCAATAGAAGGTGAGTCTGTGTATTTTTAAGTGTTCTGAGTGTATTGACAGCTAGAAAATAATGGTGAACTCTAACGCTACTGGTCTTTCTTCTTGCTGTGACCATTTAAAGATTTACTTGCTACTTTATTGATGAGCCAGAGCTTGTAATAATTGGTATTACAGAAACCTCTGGTTTCCAGTACTCTAGAAATCTCCATGAGAAGTTTTTTCTTAGCTGTATGAAGATGAACCACATAGCTACAAGATGTGGTGGTTTATTTGAAGAAAGTATTACCTCTATATTTTATATTTTTACCTAAATCTATAAAGGCTTAGTGTAGAAACTTGTCTGTAGGCTTATTTTTTCCTATAAAATCACACTCCATTCTTATGAAAAAAGCTTGAAATTATTTGCTGACATTAAAATATATGTTTATGAATACAATGAATCAATGTTAGTTTCATACAATTATGTGCATAAAATGTAGTTGTATAAAAAAGTGAAGAAGAGTTGAGTGTTGATTATCCAGTGAAATTAAATCTCGTTAGAGCAGTTTAAAACATGAAAAATTGAGAACTTAAGAGCCTCCCCAAAAATGAGAGACTCAAGAAGCTGCAGTGTAAAAGTTTTACATAAAAATTTTAATTCTTTGCTGTTGGGTTTTAAAAATTACGAGTTTAGTGGAAATCTTTTTACTTATTTATATCTGAACAAGAAAAAGTAAATCTCTTTAAGTATATGGTTTACTTTTAATATTAGAGCACCAGGAGAAGAATCCAAATTTGACTACCATTGGGGTAGAATGTGTAGCAGCAGCTCAAGAAATAAGTTATTTGGTAACTACCTTTTACTGAATAATTTAGCAAAAGGCTAAAAATTAATGTCTGAAATAAATTTCTTTAAGAAAGTAAGCTCTATTATTTCTACATAAAGGTTTTTTTTTAATTGAAGTTAGCCACTTTAAAGTGTACAATTTGGTAGTATTTAGTGTATTCACAATGTTGTGCAACCACCAGCTCTATTTTAAAAACTTTTCCTTACCCCATAGAAACACTGATAAGTAACTACTCCCAATTCCACCTCTTCCCATCCCCTGATAACCTCTAATCTTTCTGTCTCTATGGACTTGCCTATCATGGATATATCATGTAAAGGGAATCATACAATACATGTCCCTTTGTTTCTGGATTTTTTTGCTTTAATATTTTCAAGGTTTATCTAAATTGCAGCATATATTAGTACTTTTTGCTTTTCATGGCTGAATAACATTCCATTGTGTGAATTTGTTTTTCCAATCATCCACTGATTGGAAAATGTGTTTTTCCAATTTGTTTTTCCAATCACAATTGGAAAATCACAATTTGTTTTTCCAATCATCCATTGATGGACATTTAGATATTTGGATTTCCACCTTTGGCTATTATGAATAATGCTGCTATAAACATTCGTGTACAAGTTTCTGTGTGGACATGTCTTCATTTTTCTTGGATATATATCTAGGAGTGGAGTTGCTGAGTCACATGGTAATTCTATAACGTTTTGAGGAACCTCCAAACTTTTCCATAGTGGCTGTATCATTGTACATTCTTTTTTTTTTTTTTTTTTTTTTTTTTTTTGCTGTATGCTGGCCTCTCCCGTCGCGGAGCACAGGCTCCGGACGCGCAGGCTCAGCGGCCATGGCCCACGGGCCCAGCCGCTCCACGGCATGTGGGATCCTCCCGGACCAGGGCACGAACCCATGTTCCCTGCATCGGCAGGCAGACTCTCAACCACTGCACCACCAGGGAAGCCCCCATTGTACATTCTTAACAGCTATTTCTCCAAATTGCTAATACTTGTATTTCCTTTTTTTTTTTTTTTTTTATTAAAGCCATCTTACTAGGTGCGAAGTGGTATCTCACTGTGGTTTTGATTTCCATTTCTTTTCAGTTCCTTTGTTCATTTTTAAATTGGGTTGTTTTTGTTGTTGCTGAGTTGTAGGAGTTCTTTATTCTAGGTATTGACTCTACATCCAATATATGATTTACAAATATTTTCTCCCATTCTGTAGATTGCCTTTTCACTTTCTTGTTAATGTTCTTTGATGCATAAAAGTTTAAAATTTTTGGGCTTCCCTGGTGGCGCAGTGGTTGAGAGTCCGTCTGCCGATGCAGGGAGCGCGGGTTCGTGCCCCGGTCCGGGAGGATCCCACATGCCGCGGAGCGGCTGGGCCCGCGAGCCGTGGCCGCTGAGCCTGCACGTCCGTAGCCTGTGCCCCGCAACGGGAGAGGCCACAACAGTGAGAGGCCCGCGTACCGGCAAAAAAAAAAAAAAAAAAAAAAAAGTTTAAAATTTTTATTTAGTACAATTAATTTTTTTCTTTTGTTGCTTATACTTTTGGTGTCAAGCCTAAGAATCCATTGCCAAATCTAAGGTTATAAAGATTAGCCCGTATGTTTTTTCTAGGAATTTTATAGTTTTAGCTCTTAAATTTAGGGCATTGACCCATTTTGAGTCAATTTTTGTATATGGAGTGAGGTAGAGTTCCAGCTTCATTCTTTTGAATGAGGTTATCCAGTTGTTCCAGCAGTATTTGTTGAAGAGACTGTTCTTTCCCCACTGAGTGGTCTTGGCACCTTTGTCAAAAATCAGTTTGCCATAGATGTTTTGGTTTATTTCTATATTCTCAATTCTGTTCCTTTGGCCTATATTTCTATTAAGCCAGTACCATACATATTTGACTACTGTAGCCTTGTAGTAGGTTTTAAAATCAGAAGGTGTGAGCCCTCCCACTTTGTTTTTCTTTTTCAGTATTGTTTAGAATATTTGGGGCCCCTTGCAGTTCCATATGAATTTGAGGATTGGCTTTTCTATTTCTGGAAAAAAAAAAAAAGACCATTAGAATTTTGATGAGGATTGTACTGAATCTGTAGATCGCTTGACAGTTGCCATCTTTAAAATGTTAAGTATTTCATTCCGTGAACATGGATTATCTTTCCATTACTTTTAGGTCTTCTTTAATTTCTTTCTGTAATGTTTTGTAGTTTCCAGTGTACAGGTCTTTCACCTCCTTGGTTAAATTTATTCATGATATTTTATCCTTTTTGATGTTATTATAAATGGAATTGTTTTGTTAATATCTTTTTTTGGATTGTTCCTTACTGGTGTATAAAACACTGATTAGTGTGTTTTGACCCTGCACCTGTGCTGAATTCATTTATTAGCTCTAGTAGTATTTTTGTGGATTTTATGATATTTTCTGTATATGGAATCATGTTATCTTTAAATAGAGATAATTTTACTTCTTCCTTTTGAATTTGGATGCCTTTTATTTATTTTTGTTGCTGAATTGCTCTGACTAGGACTTATAGTACAATGTTGAGTAGCAGGGATGAAAACAGGCATCCTTGTTTTGTTCTTTATTTTCACCATTGAGTATAATGTTAATTGTGGATATATCGTAAATGCTCTTTATTTTATTAAGGAAGTTTTTTCTATTCTTTGCTGAGTTTTTTAATCATGAAAGGGTGTTGAATTTCATCAAATACTTTTTCTATAACTATTGAAGTAATCATGTTTTCCCCCCCCCTTTGTTCTGTTAATTTAGTGTATTACATTGAATTGTTTTCTTTGGTTGAACCACCCTTGCATTCCTGGGATAAATATCACTTGGTCATGTTGTATAATCCTTTTAGTGTGCTGTTAGGTTTGGTTTGTTAGTATTTTGTTGAAGATTTTTACATCTATATTCATAAGGGATATTGTTCTATAGTTTCTTCTGCTGTCTTTATCTGACTTTGCTATCAGGATAATGCTGGCCTCATTGAATGTGTTCTCTCCTTTTCTGTTTTTTGGAAAAATTTGAATAGGAGTGACATTAATTTATCTTTTAAAAGTTTGATTGAATTCACTAGCAAAATCATCTGGTCCGGGACATTTCTTTGATGGAAAATTTTTGATTATTGATTCAATCTCTTTACTTATTATAGGGCAGTTGAGGTTTTCTATTTATTCTTGAGTCACCTTTGGTAATTTTGTGTTTCTAGGAATTTGTCCATTTCATCTAGTTTATTCAGTTTGTTGTCATACAATTGTCCGTAGCGTTCTCTTATAATACTTTTAATTTCTGTAAGGTTGGTTGTAATGTCCCTGCTTTTATTTGTAATTTTAGTTATATGTGCTTTCTCTCTCTCTCTTTTTTTTTTAGTAGTCTAGCTGAGGGTTTGTCAATTTTGTTGATATTTTATTTGGTTTCATTGATTATTATTTTTCTATTCTCCATTTCATGTATTTCTGCTCTAATCTTTATTATTTTCTTTCTAACACTGGCTTTGGATTAAGTTTGCTCTTCTTTTTCTAGTTTCTTAAGGTGCAAAGTTCAGTTGATTTGAGATCTTTCCTATTTATTAATGTATATGTGTGCAGCTATAAGTTTCTCTCTGAGTAGTTCTTTTGCTGCATCCCATAAGTTTGGTGTGTTTTTTGTTTTCATTCATCTCAGAGTATTTTCTGACTTTCCTAGTTCTTCTTTGACTCATTGGTTGTTAAGGATGCATTGTTTAATTTCCACATATTTGTGGATTTTCCTGTTTTTCTTCTGTTACTGATTTCTAGCTTCATTCCATTATGGTTAGAGAAGATAGTTTGTATGATTTCAATTTTTTTAATTTATGGAAAATTGTTTTATGGGCTAACATACTATCCTGAAGAATGTTCCATGTGCACTTGAGAAGAATGTGTATTCTGCTATCGTTGGGTGAAGTGTTCTGTATATGTCTGTTAGGTCTAGATGGTTTAGAGTGTTGTTCAAGTCCTCCGTTTCCTTTTTAATCTTCTGTCTAGATGTCTATCCATTATTTAAAGTAAAGTATTGAGACCTCCAACTATTATTGTAGAACTATTTCTCCTTTCAGTTCTGTCAATGTTTCCTTCATATATTTTCTGGCTCTGTTGTTTGGTGCATATATATCTATAATTTTTATATCTTGTTGTGGATTGACCCTTTTAACTATAAAATGTCTTTCCTTGTCTCTTGTACAATTTTTTTAATTTAAAATCTATATTGTCTGATATTTGTATAGCCATGCCAGCCAGCTCTCTTTTAGCTGCTATTTGTATGGATTTACATAGTTTTGATAACAAAATTCAGATTGTGATCTAGGCAAATTATGGTGATTCAAAAATAATTTTTTGTCATGTTATTGCTTATTTATTTAACTGGAGTTAGTTTAAAAGTGTCAAGAAATGTCTTATGTATGCATATATATATTTTTAAGTGTGTGTACTGTTTACTATAGAATTTATTCTTTGGGGATTAGGATATTTCTTGTATTTCTTTGTAGCTAAAAGCTGATACTACAAACTTTAGTTTCCTATATGCATCATGTCCCAGTTGCATTTATAGTCTACATAGTCAACTATAGTTCTTAAGTAATAATCATATTAATTGCTACTAGATTATCATATATGTGTTTGTGTGTGTGTGTGTGTTGTATGTGTGTATTCCCTTTAATGTATATTTAAAGTAGACATCAAGTCAGTTTTATACCCATAATACCCAACAGACTTATGTTTTGACTTCTAAAACTCTGGAAATGGAGATCACATATACTTCTTTTGTTGAAAATTTACTATAGGTTTTTATTTGTAAAATTCTGAGAGTATATTGGCTACATGTATGCCATGCATTTCTCTCCAGGTATACCACTATACAAAGTTGAGCACATTTTGGTGATACCGTTCTATAGAAGTAAATTGAGGAAGCTAATTCAGTGTCAATTTACTATACTTTTCTAAAATCAGTTTCTCTTTAATTCTTTGACAGAAAAGTTTAGGTTTAGGTGGTTAATGCAGTATGATTTAGAAATACATGAATTTGATAATTTTTTCCTTTTGGGAAAATTATTTTAAAGCCCATAGTATTTTACTGGTAAGATTATTTACATTTTAAAAGTACCTGTCATAATACTTTGCTAAGACAATTTATTATTGAAAGAATTCATGTGTATCTCTGGGCAGTTATAAGGAAGTTAAGGTTGTAGAATGAGCTGTGAATGTTCTTACCTGTCCTCTCCCTCTAAGAGTTGTTGCTCATTGTTTTGTTTCTCCATGTTGCTTCCAATTCTCTAATAATCCTTTAGGATTAGTACCTAATCCCAGCAAATAAAAATATTCAAGGAGTCCCTATGGATTATGATGAGGAAAAGAAAAATTTTATCAAGAAGAGATGAGCTATTAGTAAGTATTACTGTCAACTTTGTGCTCAGCACCATGGAATTCATAGTAAGAACAAGAATATAGAAAGTCAAAGATAAAAATACAGAAATTGTTATTCATTTGTTATTTTATTATTTGTTATTCAATTGTTATTCATTTAAGCTTTTAACATATATGAGCTATCTGAAATGTCGCATACTTGTCGCATACAAGTAAAAGTTTGCTTTCCTAAAAAGGAAATAGATTATCTGATGCTATTAAATAAAGCAGTGGTTAAGGCTCTAGATGCTAGAGGAAAACTGGTCACATTCAAAACCTGGCTTTACTGCTCTGATAATGTAACTTAATATGAGCTACTTAATCTCTAAGCCTTGGCATTTTTGTCCATTGAGCAGGGATTGTGATAGTACCTATCTCATTCAGTTGAAAGACAGTGTTTACCACAGTAGTACATTTTTAATAAAAGTTTAGTTGTCTTTTGTTGTAGCTAAAAGCTATTGAAAAAATAAAGGAACTATTCATTAAATGACTGAATGAAATGTTTGCTTTTAAAAACATATTGACCAAGTCAGAAAAGGTTGCATAGGTAAGTTGTGTGAACATTCATGTTTTTACATTTATTTGGTAAAACATATTGACCAAGTCAGAAAAGGTTGCATAGGTAAGTTGTGTGAACATTCACGTTTTACATTTATTTGGTAATTTACATAAAAAAGAGTGTGCTTCTATAATGCATTCATTTCTAAAATAATGTAATGCAATTTGATATTACAAGCTATTTCCAGAAAGGAGAGAATATGAAGAATAGTCATAATAATCTATAAAATTCCATTTATTAAATATTTAGCTTTTTTCCAAATACTATTTTTCTCATCAGGTTTTGAGTGCAGTGATAAGGGCATATTTAGTAAAAAGCCATTGTTGAATTGCCTTGTTTTTTTCCTCCCTCAGAGAGAGTCTATACCAAGTAGAAAATGTACTGATGATTTTCTTTATTTACCTATTCTATGCACTGTTCCAGAAAGGATATAAGACTTCTGTTATTGTGTTAGTTTGACTTTAATACCTGTCAGTTCAGTGAAGGAAAAAAAACTCTATCAAATCATGTACTATGTTGATAAAACAATATATTTGAGGTTTTTAAAAAAAATTCCACTTCATGCATTTTTGTAGAAGTCATAGTATTTGAAAACATGTTCTGACTTATGTTTTTGCAGCTTTTAAGAGGAACTGAATTCTGATTACCTCAAAATTCTTTTGTTCAGCCCAGTAACACCTATTGAACACTGAAACTGCTCTGGGTGTGGTCTTGAGAAACAGATCAGGGACCTCCAAGGATGTATTTCAGTGAAACAATGTCACTTTAACTCAAAATGGTTATCTCCTAGATTTACTACACCTGTGGTGCTTCTCAAACGTTTCCCCACAGCAGTACTTTGTATAGCACCCTACACTTCTCCTTTGTAGCAGCAGGCTTCACATTTATAAATATTTGTAATGATTACAGTTTTGTTAGAATACAAGTTCCAAGAGCAGTCCATCTTATTCATTACTACATCCCCAAATCTTAATAACAGCTGGCACTTAGCGAGTATCTAATAAATTTTTATAGCATGAAGGACTTTCTGAAATTAATTCTGCTGGCTACTCATCAGTGCACACCTCCAAAGTTGTGGAGCATAGTCCAAAACTGTCTCTAACACCCAGAAAATATCTTTGAAGGCATCCGTTTTATTTACCTTTAAAATTCACGTGACTTTAAATTCTCATCCATTACATGTTTCTTTTAATGTGTTTTGTTATTCCCAAGAAAAATGGACACGTCAGGGGTATGTAGCATAGTTTTAAGGGTACAACTATGTGAGTGTTTTGGAACTGGAACTCTCTTCAAAGTCTGTCTTGATTTTTAGCAAATACCTTAACTTGAGTTAGCATCTGAAAAGTGGGTTTAAGAATACTTATCTTGATGGTTTTGTGGTTTTTTAAGAGAGAAAAATGCAAATGTGCTTAAAGTACTGGGCATACATAATATATACTCAAATATTGGCTCCCTTTTCCCCCTTCTTACTAGAAAACTTCTAGTTTCCCTTCCAAGAACCTCAATTTATCTCTGGTTCTTTTCATTAAGTATACATGATCTGTCAAGAACAGAACTATCAAGAACTGAAAGTATTCTCCATCTTTGAGCCAGGGTTATGGCTCTTCCTCTGAGGGACAGAATTCTTTTACTGAGCACAGTGAACACCTTGTAGATGAAAATTTTCTAGTCAAAAATTTTAAACAATTTCCACAGAGAAAAATTAAATGGAATTTTTATTACTGCTAATTTAACACAAGTTTACTTAGGCAAGTAAGAATTTATAGAATCTGTGCTTTATTGCACTTCATAGAAACCAGAAATACAGCTACACTGTTATAGTGTGGTTTGTGGGGAATTAAGAATGGTGTTGTCTGGAATACAGGATGATTCTCAGTGATTGTTGCAAGGAATCACGAAAGAGATCTTTGGTCCAAAGAAGACATCTCTGAAAGAGAGCAGAACATGAATTAAATCCAGCTGAAAGTTAAGATATATGTTAGACTTTTCTGAGCAAGAAATGGACGCTGATTTCCAGGATTTCAGATATGACTATTCTTTTTAGGTGAATAAAGTACAAAGAGTGGGAGGACTTTTGCCACAAGAGCAGCAAAGACCAAGAAGGTAATCAGTTCTTCTACTTTCCCCCATCTGCCGTGGACATTATGCTGTCATTTGTCTATAAAGAGTAGGAAATATTGGGTGATTTCAAAACCTTACAAGCATACCAAAATATTCATTTCTCTGATATGGGTGGGGATAGGCCATGAAGTTTAAATCTACAACTAAGAAACAAGATTAAAAATTTGTTAGGAAGTCAATAAGTAAATTTCTAGGTTTTATAGGGAAAGGTGAAATTTTGAGCTACTCAACTCTATCCACTCTTGTTGGAAAGATCACATAAGGTGATGTATAATAAAAATGAACGGTATAATATGTGTATATGTGCAAGGTAGTATTATGATTATGGCTCATTAGAAATATAATTAGCATGCAATGTACAACATGATGACTGTAGCTAACACTGTTGTATGATATATTTGAAAGTTGCTAAGAGACTAGATCCTACAGGTTATCACGAGGAAAAAAAATTGTAACTATATGAGGTGATTCGTGTTAACTAAACTTATTATGGTAACCATTTCACAATACAGTTGACCCTTGAACAATGCAGCAGTAAGGGGTGCTGAGCCTCTGTGCAATGGAAAATCCGTGCATAACTTTACAGTCAGTCTTCCATATTTGTGGTTCAACATCCGAGGATTCAACCAACCATAGATGGGATAGTACTGTGGTATGTATTATGTTTAGTGAAAGAAATTTGCGGATAAGTGGACCCATGCAATTCAAACGTGTGTTGTTCACAGGTCAGCTGTATGTGTATGTCAACTCATTGTGCTGTATACCTTAAACTTATACAGTGCTGTATTTAATTATATTCAATGCAACTGAAAAAATAGAATGGCAAAATAAAATTTGTGTTTATAGGTAAAAAAAAAAAAAAAAAAAAAGAAATATACTTAGATATTTGTTGCTACTGGGAAAACTGTAACCCAAAATCAGATAGAAATTATTTTCATATATCCATACTTCTAGCTCATTCATTAACAATGGATAGTCAAAAATTATATCATAAAGTAAGTACATTTCAATAAATTAGTTTCAAGTCTTAACAAAAAAGTAAACATGATATTTTAATATTAGATGGCGTTTCATTTATGTAGGAGAAGTTAAATCATCTTATGGAATCAGTTAACTTGAGTTTTTGATATCATTGTTTAATCAAGTGATTCTCAAATTTTATTATGCATCAGAATCACTTGGAGCGTTTAAGCCATAATTGCTGTGCTTCCTCTCCATTGTTTCTGATTCATTTGGTTTGATCTGGGGCCCAGGGATGAACTACGTTTTTAACAAGAACTCAGGTAATGTTGAAGCTGCTGTTCTGGGAACCATACTTAAGAACCAACTGGCTTGGTAGAAAAAATACCCAGACCAAATCAGAAGACCTGTGTTCTAGTCTCAGTGCTGATATTAGCTAGTTTGCGGGATGGTGGTCATTTTACCTCTCTACACCTTTCTTTGATAAGATGGTTATATCTGCCCTTTCTAGCTCACAGATTTCTTAGAAAAATGAAAAATATGATGATATGTTGAAAGTAATTTGAAAAAGCTGATTTCAATATGAAGTAGCCAAGATCATAGTATTTGAGCTTCCTCAATAACCAGGAGAAGATTATTTTAAAATCAAGAGCTATAAATATTTATTTACTTATCTACCTTTGTATTATACTTAAAATACATCTACTTTCCAAGTCAGTGGACAATCTGTATTCAGTTAATTTCTGGTTAACTCATACACAGAGCTAGAAAGTTTTTCTTTCACCATTACCAAACTTTTCCATCCAGTTACTTCATCTATTCACTGGGGTCTTTTATCTAAAGCCTTTTATTAGTTTTCAAATTAGTTTAAGATGTCAGCCTTGAAGGTGACTTCAGCTACCAGAAGATTTTTTGTGTGTGTGGTTAAAAATCAGATAGGAAATTCAGAATTTAATAGATTGGAGTGTTGTTAATTTCCTGTATCTCATTTAGTTTTACTAAAATCTGCCAAACTCTGTCTCTTAAATGAAAACTTTCATTTTGGTACATAATGGTGATGATCCTAAAAAATAGCTGAGGGGCTTCCCTGGTGGCGCAGTGGTTGCGCGTCAGCCTGCCGATGCAGGGGAACCGGGTTCGCGCCCCGGTCTGGGAGGATCCCACATGCCGCGGAGCGGCTGGGCCCGTGAGCCATGGCCGCTGGGCCTGCGCGTCCGGAGCCTGTGCTCCGCAATGGGAGAGGCCACAGCAGAGGGAGGCCCGCATACCACAAAAAAAAAAAAAAAAAAAAAAAAAAAAAAAAAAATAGCTGAGATTTGAACAGGGTTTTACTGAAAAGGGTGATTAATTTTAGCACACTCATTATGAAGTTGTCTTAAGAAAGAGTTGTTGTACATACACTTCACAGCAATATGTTTTGTGATTGCATTTCCTTACTTTGGGCAGCAGAGCAATTCACTGAAGTTGCAGTAACAGATCATCTCACATCCCTTCCCATCCCAGAAGTGATCCTGGACGTTTACATCAATCTTTGTCAGGTCAGCTACTCCTTCTGGAAGATTGTGACAGTTGCGATCTTTCAGTATCTTTCTGTAGCAAGAGAGGCGATTTGCAGGCATGGCTTGGACTCCTAGCAGCAAAGTTAGTCCAACGGTGACAGCAAGTACTATAAATTTCATTTTGGCTTTTGGCCCTGAGATAGAAGAAAAACCAAAATGTGTCAGTGTTTGTATGTTTGTTTGTTTGGTTTAAAGATGGAATTCATCTGAACATAAAGTTCTGCAGCATTCTCATAAACTCTTGAATAGAAAAAGTGGGCGTTGATTTTTTCTACTCTCTTTGAATGTCTCTCAAAGTTTAGTTTTATGACCACCTACAATAAAAATCACTTAGAATATTTGTTAAAAATGACATGCCTGAGCTCCACAAAGAAATATTGAATGAGAGTTATGTGAGGGAGGGGGAAGGGAGATAGTGGGAAGAGCCAGAATCTGTGTTTTTAAGGACCCAGTCATTTTTTTCAGTATATTCAGTAGAGAAAAACTGCTTTTTAAGGTGATAAAAACTCAAGTAAATTTCTGGAACAAATAGCATCATTGTGTACAGTGATTCTTGACCTTGCATATCCTAACAACATTGTCCAAGAATGTGGGTCCAACCCTGACAGAAACAAAAAGCCCAGTTATCTTGACATTGACAGATTATATTCTATAGATATATTTATAGTTAAGTTTTAAAAACTTTCAGAATTATTTTGGGGACCCATTTTTGTTGCATATTTTTAGTAATTGTGAACTCTTCTCCCACATGGGTTACATCTTAGCCTCAGTTGAAAACAGAGGCTTGAATTCCCCGTAAGAGGCATTCACCCTGTTCTCGAACACCTACCATGATGGGAAACTCATTGTTGACTAAATCCATATTCCACTGATACAGTTCTAACGTTTCCCTTACTGGAAAATATTTTTCTGTGGCTTCCACCCACCAGTTCTAGTTTGAACTCTTGGGATCATACCGCAAGTCTAATTCCTCTTTCAGGAGATAACACTTTAAGCATCGTATCTGCATACAACTATGGAATATGCATTATCTATTGAATCACGTTTTTCTGGCTTCCATATTAAACATGAAGAAAATGGAGGCTCTTGTAGTAAAGGAAGACTAGCAAAATAGTTGGAGGAACCAGAATCAGACTCCACAGCCATTCAGATTTCATCTTGTTGTCAGGTGCTGAAGTGTCTTTCCTACCTCTGGAGTATTAAAAAGGGAGGAAGACAGATATGTATATTGTACGATGAAAGAAAACAATATTGTTGAAAGGAAATTTTACTATGAAGTTTTCAGTGATTAGATGCACCTCAAAGGTCAGTTATTTTAGGTAAGATAATGGATTTAAAAAAGAAAACTTAGTTATTTTAGAGCAGTTTGGCTTACAATAAAATGGAAAGGAAGCTGCAGATTTCGATGTACCCCCTGCCCCAAACATGCACAGTCTCCCATGTTATCAACATCCATCACCACATGGTACATTTTACCAAGGATGACCCTACATTGACACATCCGAATCACCCTAAGTCCATAGTTGGCATTCAGTTTCATGCCTTGTGTTGTACATTCTATGGGTTGGACAGATGTGTAATGGCTTATACCCATCATTTAAATATCACACATGGTATTTTCACTGCCCTAAAAATCCTCTGCGCTCTGCCTATTCATCTCTCCCCACCAACCCCCAGCCCCACAGCAACCACTGGTCCTTCTTATTGTCTTCATAGTTTCGCCTTTTCCATAATGTCCTATAGATGGAATCACACAGTATGTCATCTTTTCATATTGGCTTCTTTCATTTAGTAATATGCTTTTAAAGTTCCTCCATGTCTTTTCATGGCTTACCAGCTATCTTTCTTTTTTAGCACTGGATGATATTCCATTGTCTGGATGTACCACAGTTTATTTATCCATTCACCTACTGAAGGACATCTTGGTGGCTTCCAAGTTTTGGCAGTTATGAATAAAGCTGCTATAAACATCCTCCTGCAGGTTTTTATGCAGACATGTTTTTAACTTCTGTGGATAAATACAAAGGAGCATGATTGCTGGATTATATGCTAAGATTATGTTTAGTTTTGTAAGAAACCATCAAACTGTATTCCAAAGTGGCTGGATTATTTTGCATTCCCACCAGCAATGAACGAGAGTTCTTGTTATGCCATATTCTCACCAGCTTTTGGTGTTGTCAGTGTTGTGGATTTTGGCCATTCTGTTAGGTGTGTAGTGGTCTCTCATTGTTTTAATTTGCATTTCCTGATGACATATGATGTGGAGCATCTTTTCATGTGCTTATTTGCCATCTGTATATCTTTGGTGAAGTGTCTGTTAAAGTCTTTGGCCCATTTTAAAAGTCAGGTTGTTTGTTTTCTTATTGTTGAATTTTAAGTGTTCTTTGTACAGTTTGGATAACAGTCTTTCAGCAGATGTGCCTTTTGCACATATTTTCTCCGAGTCTGTGGCTTATCTTCTAATTCTCTTAATATTTTCTTTCAAAGAGCAGGTGTTTTTAATTTTAATGAAGTCCAGCTTATTAATTATTTTTTCATATATCATGTGTTTGGTATTGTGTCTGAAAAGGCATCACCAAACCCAAGGTCATCTAGATTTTATCCTGTGTTATCTTCTAGGAGTTTTAGAGTTTTGTACTTTACTTTTAGGTCTATGATCCATTTTGAGTTAATTTCTTGTGAAGGGTGTAAAGCCTGTGTTTATATTCATATTAGGGCATGTGGATGTCTGGTTGTTCCAGCACCATTTGTTGAAGAGACTGTCTTTCACATTGTATTGCTTTTGCTCTTTTGTCAAAGATCAGTTAACTGTATTTATAGAATTCTATTTCTGAGCTCTGTATTCTGTTCCATTGACCTATTTGTCTATTCTTTCACCAATACCACACTGTGTTGATTACTGTAGCTTTATTGTTAGTCTTAAAGTCAGGTAATGTCAGTCCTCCAACTTTGTTCTTTTTTTGTTTGTTTGTTTTTGTTTTTTTTTGCGGTACGCGGGCCTCTCACTGTTGTGGCCTCTCCCATTGCGGAGCACAGGCTCCGGACACGCAGGCTCAGCGATCATGGCTCACGGGCCTAGCCGCTCCGCGGCATGTGGGATCTTCCCGGACCGGGGCACGAACCCGTGTCCCCTGCATCGGCAGGCGGACTCTCAACCACTGCGCCACCAGGGAAGCCCTGCCAACTTTGTTCTTTTCTTTCAATATTGTGTCGGCTATTCTGGGTCTTTTGCCTTTCCATATAAATTTTAGAATCAGTTTATCAATGTCCACAAAATAACTTTCTGGGATTTTTATTGGGATTGTATTAAATCTGTACATCAAGTTGAGAAGAACTGACATCTTGACAATATTGAGTCTTCCTTTCTCCATGAACATGGAATATGGAATATCTTTCCACTTATTTAGTTCTTTGGTTATGTTCAACAGTTTGGTAGTTTTTCCTCATATAGATCTCGTTGTATATATTTTGTTAGATTTATACCTAAGTATTTCATTTTGGGAGGGTGCTAATGTAGATGATATTGTGTTTTTAATTTCAAACTCCATTTACTCATTTTTAGTAGATAGGAAAGCAGTTGACTTTAATATATTAACCTTCTACCCTACAACTTTGCTATGATTTAGTTCCAGTAGTTTTTTGTTGATTCTTTTGTATTTTCTACATAGACAACCTGTCATCTGCAAACAAAGACAGTATTATGTCTTCCTTCCCACTCTGTATACTTTTTATTTCCTTTTCTTCCCTTATTGCATTAGCAAGGACTTCCAGTATGATGTTGAAAAGGAGTTGTGAGAGTCAACATCCTTACCTTGTACCTGATGTTAGCGGGAAAGCTTCAAGTTTCTCACCATTAAGTATAATGTTACCTGAAGGTTTCTTTAGACAGTCTTTATCAAGTTGAGAACATTCCCCTCTATTTTTAGTTTACTGAGAGTTTTTATCATGCTTGAGTTTAAATTTTATCAAATGCTTCTCCTGTATCTATTGATATGATCGTGTGATTTTTTTCTTTTTTAGTCTGTCAGTGTGATGGATTACATTAATTGACTTTCAAATGTTGAACCAGCCTTCCATACCTGGGATAAATCCCACTTGATTTTGGTGTATCATTCTTTTTATACTTGTTTGGATTCAATTTGCTAATAATTTCTTGAGGATTTTTGCATCTATGTTCATGAGAGATATAGGTCTGTAGTTTTCTTTTCTTGTGATGTCTTTGGCTGGTTTGGGTATTAGGGTAATGCTGGCCTCATAGAATGAGTTAGGAAGTATTCCCTATGCTTCTATCCTTTGAAAGAGATTGTAGAGATTTGATATACTTTGTTCCCTAAATGTTTGATAGAATTTACTAGGGAACCCATCTGGGCCTGGTGATTTCTGTTTTGGGAGGTTATTAATTACTGATTCAATTTCTTTAGTAGATACAGGTCTACTCACATCATCTGTTTCTTCTTGTGTGAATTTTGGTAGATTGTGTCTTTCGAGCAATTGGTTCATTTCATCTAGGTTATCAAATTTGTGGGCTTTTCCTTTATTATCCTTTAACTTTCCATGTGATCTGTAGTGATGCCCCCTCTTTCATTTCAGATATTAGTAATTTTGTGTCCTCTCCTTTTTTTTTCTTAGTTAGCCTGCCTAGAGGCTTATTAGTTTTATAGATCTTTTCAAAGAACCATCTTATGGTTTCATTGATTTTCTGTGTTGATTTCCTGTTTTCAATTTTATTGATTTCTGCTCTAATTCTTACTATTTCTTCTGCTTACTTTGGAGCAAATTTAATTTGCTCTTTTTCTAGTTTCCTAAGGTAGAAACTTAGATGATTGATTTTAGATCTCTCTTCTTTTCTAATATATGCGTTCATTGCCTTCATAAATTTGCCTCTGTGCACTGCTTTTGCTGCATCCTGCAAATTTCGTAAGTTATGTTTTCATTTTCATTAAACTCAAAATATTTTAAAATTTCTCAAGATTTCTTCTTTGACCCATGTGTTATTTAGAAATGTGTTTAATCTCCACATGTTTTTCTATTTTCCAGTTATCTTTCTGTTATTGATTTCTAGTTTAATTCTACTGTGGTCTGAGAGCAGACCTTGTGTGACTTCTTTTAAATTAGGTAAGATGTGTTTTATGGCCCAGAATGTTGTCTATCTAGGTGAATGTTGCATGTGAGCTTCAGAAAGATGTGTATTCTACTGTTGTTGAGTGAAGTGATCTACAGATATCTATTATATCAAGTTGATTGGTGGTGTTGTTGAGTCCAACTATGTCCTTTCTGATTTTCTGCCTGCTGGATCTCTCCATTTCTGAGGGAGGGGTGTTGAAACCTCCAACTATGATAGTGGATTCATCTACTTTTCCTTGCAGTTGTATTGGTTTTTAGCTCATGTAACCTGATACACTGTTGTTAGGCAAGTATCCATTAAGAATTGTTATGTATTCTTGGAGAATTGACTCCTTTATCATTATGTAATACCCTTCTTTATCCCTGATAACTTTTCTTACTTTGATGTTTGCACTGTCTGAAATTAATATAGCTCCTCCTGCTTTCTTTCGGTTATTGTTAGCATGATGTATTTTTCTCCATCCATTTACATTTGATCTATATGTGTATTTATATCTAAAGTGAGGCAACATATAGTTGGGTCATGCTTTTTGATCCATTCTGACAACCTCTGTCTTGTAATTGGTGCATTTAGATCATTGACATTCAACATTGACATTGATATAGTTAGATTAGGATCTACTATGCTTATTATTGTTTTCTGTTTATTGCTATTGTTCCTATTTTTCTCTTCCACTCTTTTTCTGCCTCCTTTTATGGTTTCAGTTGAGCATTTCCTATGATTCCATTTTCTCCCCTTTCTTAATGTATTAGTTATACTTTTTCTTTTTTACTTTTTCAGTGGTTGCCGTAGTGTTTGCAGTATTCATTTATGACTAACCCAACTCTGCTTTCAAATAATATTATAACACTTCACAGTACAGTAATGTGAGTACCTTATAATAAAATAATTCTAATTCCTTCCTCTCATTCCTTGTATCATTGCTGCCATTCATAAGCATATATATCTATACATATATATATCTTTATCTATATCTATATACATACATAACATAGGTAGTTGAATACATTGTTGCTATTATTTTGAACAAACCGCTACCTCTTAGCTCAATAAAGAATAAGAAGAATAAAAGTTTATTTTACCTTCTCTTATTCCAATTCAGTGTTTTTACTTTATGTAGATCCAAGTTCCTAACCTATATTATTTTCCTTCTCTTGAAAGAACTTTTAACATTTTTCATAAGGCTGGTTTACTGGCTATGAATTCTCTCAATTTTTGTTTGTCTGAGAAAGTCTTTATTTCTCCTTTACTTTTGAAGGATAATTTTGCAGAGTACAAAATTCTAGGTTGGTAATTTTTTTTTTTCAACAGTTTATTTCACTCCACTCTCTTCTTGTTTGCATGGTTTCTGAGAAGTTGGATGTAATTCTTTTCTTTGTTCCTCTGTAGGTAAGGTGATTTTTCCCCCTCTGGCATCTTCTAAGGACCTTTTCTTTATCTTTGTTTTTCTGTAGTTTGAAAATTATCTGCCCATGTGTAGATTTTTGACATACGGTCTACTTGATGTTCTCTGAATTTCCTGCGTCTGTGGTTTGGTTTCTGACATTAATTTAAGTAAATTATCAGTCATTATTTTTTCAAGTATTTTTTCTGTTCCTTCCTCTCTTTCTTCTCCTTCTGGTGTTCTTATTATGTGTGTGTTACACCTCTGTAATTGTCCCACAGCCCTTGGAGGTTCTGTTTCTGGTTTTTTTTTTTCAATGTTTGTTCTCTTAGGCTTTCAGTTTTTAAGGATTCTATTGACCAATCCTCAAGCTCAGAGATTCTTTCCTCAGCTGTGTCCAGTCTACTAATAAGCCCACCAAAGGCATTCTTCATTTCCGTTACAATGTTCTTTTTATCTCTACTATTTATTTTTGGTTCTTTCTTAGGATTTCCATCTCTCTGCTGGCATTGCCCATCTGTTCTTTCATGCTGTCCACTTTATCCATTAGACCCCTTAACATATTAATCACAGGGTTTTTTTTTTACACATTTAAAAATTTTACTGTAATAGGTATAGTATCATTAATTTACATTTAATATTTTGCATGCTACATACATTTAAATAGGATATCCCTTTCTAATCCCCATCTAGTATCAGGAAAATGCTTGTAAGTTTGTTTTACCTTGTTGGTAATGGTATGCATTTTAAGTGGCATTGGGCATCCCCCCCACTCCAATCCATCATCTTTAATTGCAGTTGTTTTAAGTTCCTGGTCTCATAATTCCAACATCACTTCCATGTATGGTTCTCATGCTTGCTTTATCTATTTGTTTTTGGTATGACTTGTAAATTTTTCTTGATACTATGTATCAAGAAAAATGGCTTATGGTACATAAGCCAGATACTATGTACCAGGTAAAAGGAACTGCTGTAACTAGGCCTTTGGTAATGTGGTGGTGAGATATGAAGGGAGAGGAAGCATTCCATGGTCCTGTAATTAGGGCTTGGTCTTGTAGTGAGACTGTGCTTCCGGGCTGCGAACTTCACAAATGTGTCTCAGTCCTTTCCTCTCCCCTTAGGTGGGACAGGATGGCTAGGTGGGCTGGAGTTGGGTATTTCCCTTCCCCCAGATCAATCGGGCTCTGATAATACTCCAGCTGATCAGGCTCTGGTTCACTAGTTTCTCCCAAGGGCAGGCCTTGTTAAGAAGAACAGAATGCTCTGACATATTTCAAGAGGGTTCCTTTCCCATCACCTGCCAGAACCTTGTGGAGATTTTTCTCAGTATTCACGTAGGAGTAGAATAGCTGGTAGGTGTATGTTTTACGTTTTAAGGAATTGCTAAATTGTTTTCCCAAAGTGGTTGTACTGTTTAAAATTTCCACCAGCAGTCCAGTTTGTCCACATCCTCTCCAGCCCTTGGTATGGTCAGTCTTTTTTATTTTTTGCCATTCTAATAGCTGTCTCATGGCCATTTTATGTTGTATTTCCTTAATGATTAATGGTATTGAGCCCCTTTCATATGCTTATGTTCATCTGTGTATCTTCTTTGGTGAACTGTCTGTTCAAATCTTTTCCCATTTTAAAAAACTGGGCTTGTGTTCTTGAGTTGTGAGGGCTCTTTATATATTCCGGACACAAGTTCTTTATGAGATATGATAATATCTAATAGAGATATTATTTATTAGGGCTTGGTCTTTTAGTGAGACCAAGCCCTAATAAATAGGTTTTGCAAACATTTACTCTTCATGCGTGGCTTTCCTTTTCACTTGCTTAACAGTGATTTTAAAAGAAGCAAAAGTTCTTAAAATTAATGAAGTCTAGGGCTTCCCTGGTGGCGCAGTGGTTGAGAGTCCGCCTGCCGATGCAGGGGACACGGGTTCGTGCCCCGGTCCGGGAGGATCCCACGTGCTGCGGAGCGGCTGGGCCCGTGAGCCATGGCCGCTGAGTCTGCGTGTCCGGAGCCTGTGCTCCGCAATGGGAGAGGCCACAACAGTGAGAGGCCCGCGT